>NC_089863.1:3632443-3912443 GCF_036373705.1 Amia ocellicauda
TAGAGAGAGAGAAGAAACAACAGCAAAAATAACGGACTGATAACAAATTCTGGGCTGAACTTTTCTTTTGGTCATGGATTTGGACTTGTTGCTGAGTGTGTTTGTGTTTAATAAGTTAAATACGACCAGGACGAAAGATAATTAAATCGTCCTCTCGCCAAACTCCGTTATTAAAACACTGATATTGTTTGGAGTTTAACTAGTGCAAAATCTCATTGATGCTGCTGAAGGAGCTATTGCAGAGACCTCCTGTCTCGCACACCGCCTGTCCATCAGAGATGGTTCCTGCTCTGTGGGACACCAGCAGGGAGCTTCACTGGGGACAGACGAAGGACAGGAACAGGTCAACTTCGTTCTTGATGACGACGCGCTGGGGGTGGATCTGGTCCGGGGTGTAGTGGCAGGAGGTCATCTGCCAGACGTCGATGAAGGCCACAGGGAGGCCCTGGAACATCCTCCTGAGCATGGTGTCCAGCTGCAGGGACAGCCAGTCACTGCCGTAGACGTCCTTGTAGCCGGTGTTGGCCGACTTAATGACCACGAGGGTCTGGGGGCTCCGGCGCAGCAGCGAGCGCACCGCCTCTCGGATAATGGCGACCCGGCGGATGAACGCGGCCAGTGGGAAGGTGGTGAAGTGCGCCCAGAGGTTGAAGCCCACCACGGTGTAGGCGTCTCCCGCCAGCCCGTCGATCTCGTTGGCGATGTAGTGCAGCCGCACCCTCGGGACCTTGAGCGTGCGGATGGGCAGGCCGTGAGCTCGCCAGCGTAGGATCACATTGTTACCGGTGTCCACTGCCAGGAGAGGCCCCGACTGGCCTGAGGTGTGAAGGTTCATGAGCTTCAGAGCTGGAGGGAGGGAGGATTTTACAGTCTTTCTGAGGTAGAAGAGAGAGAGAGAGAGACAGACAGACACAGGGAAAGGTCTTGAAAACTGGACAGATGGAGTGGAGGGAGTGAGACAAGATCAGGAGAGAGAAGGATCGAGGGAGATGAAAGAAATAAGAAGAAGCAGGGAGAGAGAGGAGTCGCAGGGAGGGTAAGAGTGGCGTATCGGGTGTGTTGATGTCTCGGGCTCTTACTGGGCACAGTCGTCTGCAGGTATTCAAACCACTGGCGCAACGTGGAGTCGCCCATCATGTACAGCTGCTTGTCCTTCAGGCAGCCGACTATCTGCTCTGCGCTGGAGAAACTGCGAGCGGAGCAGACCAGCGAGGTCCAGCGGTCCTGGAAATAGAACCCGGCCGGAACCGGAGTGTCCAAACCGGGAGCGCACTTCTGCTCCTGTCCTGGGGAGAAACGCAGACAGTCTCAGACACAGAGAGAGGGAGGCGGGTAAGAGCCAGAGCACAGGAGCAAAAACACACACACACACTCATACAGGTAAAGCCATACTTACTGCTTTCTGTGTCCAAGGGCAGGATGTGAATTTTGGGGTCAGTTCCTGGTATCCCAACATCAACATTAGTTAACTTCCTGTTGGAAGAATAAGTCCAAAGTTCAGTTAAAAAAAACCTTCAGAACTGAGTACAATCATGGTAATGTGCTGCTGAATTTCTCTGGGCTTCGCTTCACTTTAAAACTTCTCTTAAAATGTCATTAAGTTGTGAACTACACAGCTACACACATTATGTGAGATTTGACCTTGAGGGGAATTGACTCCTCAGGTCTCACACTGGGCATCTCCACAGAGACTCACGTGTCCAGAAGGCTCTTGTCCAGGTCGGTCAGTTTTGCCTGGTAGGTCCCAGCGCTGTGGTAGACGAGGGCGTGGCAGGGCAGGGCAGCTGGTTTCTGGCAGAACCACATCTCCCCGGTCGCAGGATCCTTGTACTCACAGCAGCAGCGTGAGCCGCTCCTCTGGGCGTTGCAGACTACAGTCTCCGATCTGCCCCCCTCCTCAAAATACCCCCGGAAGGACACCTTGTTGGGGTCGGCCTCCCTGTGCCGGAGCAGCACCTGCACGGCTTCACTGGAGTGGATCAGCCGCAGGGAGATCCGGGCCTGACCGGGCCACAGGAGGGAGAAGTGGACTGTGTAGGTCCCGTTGCAGTGATCCTGCACCGAGCCATAAGTGCTGGCTTTGAGCTCCTGGGAGTGCAGCCGAGCCTGGAAGAAGTCCCCTCCGTAGCTTTTGGGATTCCCAGAGAAATCCCTGGCGACCAGAGTGACGTTCAGAGTGTCCCCCACTGTGTAATTGTCCCTCAGGTTCTCCACGTAGTAGAAGCAGTGTCTGGGGTCTGTGGTGTCGTTCAGGGAGGTGACAGGCCTGTCTGGGGACGGCCAGCGAAGAGCCTCCCTGAGAGCCTGCCACTCCTCTGGGCTGAGGTGGATCTGGTCCCACTGATGTTGGGAGACGGGGCTGGGTGGCCTTTTACTCTGGGGTTGAGTCCCCTCCTCCCAACAGTACAAATACACCTTGATGGGATACAGGAGAGACAGATACTTGTGTAAAAGATACTACGCACCCCTGTGGACACTTGTGAGGAATGCCCAACAATGTCTGAATGTGTTTTCGATTGTTTGTTTCTGTTACAGTTTCCAGACACCTGGGTGTCCTTTCCTCCAAACTGTCTGCTCTGATTCACAGTAAACCAGTGCCACAAGGCAGCATTTTCAATATATAAAACATCTTAATATGCAATCAGTAGCTTGGAATCTAATCACTTTGAGCTGAAACTGTTCAGAATAGTGTGGACGTTGTGGTGTGGGACACTGTGGCTTTGCAATGACAGGAAAGGAGACCGGAATCAATATCTTCTGAAGACATACTTACGCTCAGAATCACCAAAGATATTAAAAAACAAGGGAGAGCTGCCTTCCTCATTTCTGGGAGTCTGTTTTAAAAAAAGAAACAAATGTTGGAAACTGCAACAGAAGAAGAGCAGGCAGGGACCACTTTTGTCTCCAGAAGGTTCTTGGGACAGAATCTGGGTTTCATGACAAGAGCAGCACTTGGTGCCGATTGGACGGCAATGACTGGATACCTGCATATCCTGAGTGTCTGTGGCCGTTCAATTAACTGGTGTGTGTAGAGGAAGCCCCAGACCCCTTTGTGCACACATGCCATGTATAGAAAACATGAGACCCTTGTCTGCGCAGGTATCGAGGGAGCATTACTTTGTCTGTTTAATCCTGGCAGTGTTTTATAGAGGAAGTGTCTTTTACAAATTCTAGCAATTGTCCCAAATTGATTTTAATATGATAACAACTGTTTCCGTGCACCTGCATGGTTAATAGCAAAAGTGTTTACAGGTCAAATGAGTGTCGACACTTCTGGAGATGCGGTGTAGCCATCTTGTATTTATATCCGAACAGAAACAATGCCTTTCCAGCACATTTGGTAGTCGGTCACCTAATTATATAGGTGGATACTCTGCGGGGACAGTATTGCTTCGTCCATACATATTGTGACACGTAGGAAAACACATAGTACAGGACGTGCAGAAGAAAGGGTGCCTTGTGATGTTTTATTTAGTCTCAAATGAACACGCAATAATACAGAAAGAAAACAAGAAATCCTCCTGATGCTTAAAAAAAAACTAAAACAAGGTCGTGAGTCGTGGCGCTCTCTTGTTAAATAAGCGCCTCCTACTGCAAACAGAACTAATATCTATAAGGACATGCTCTTGTTGGTGGTGTTATCTCTCTCTCGCACACAAACTGTTAAGTGCTTTATCGTAAAGAAAAACGTGTTTCTAGATTTTAAATACCGTAAAACTTCAATTAAACGCCCCCTAGGTTTTTTCCAAATAACTGCTAGAACCCCGGCGTCAATTGGAGACCGGCGACTGTATTAAACATTTTAAATAAAAAGACATCGCGGACTCATGCAGGGTAAGAAGAGCCTGGAAACATTGCTTCATTGTAGAAGTAGGCCAGGCTTTTATTAATTTATTTTTGTAATTAATAATAATAATAATAATAATATTATTATTATTATTATTATTATTATTATTATTATTATTATTATTATTATTTAATAATTTGCTTTCCAAAGATTCAAACAAATCACATTCAATGTATGGTGAACTATACACTGCATTGAAAACAAGATACCGGTAATTCTGTAGAATAAGAGTCCATATATTGTGAAGTCTCGCTACATAAACACAAAGCACTGCAACAAAACTGTGGAAATACGCTTTAAACCAAACCATTAACATTATACTTCATTAATGCATTGTTCATGTCGCAATTGACCGTTATTTACATTCCAATGAACAGCAGTACATCTATATAAAGTGAGACATAAATGAATAAAAACACAAAGTCATGTTTTGTTTTATTGTAATTCTTTATTTAGTGTTTTTAATTAATACACAGTATGTATATTTACTGGAAACAAGAAAGATGCGTAACCCGGCGTTTATTACAGACCAGCTTGTGTTTTACAGTATATATAACTGAATGAAAGCGAACTTAATTATATTTTAAAAATATTTTGAATCTAGGTATACCCGTACTGATACATAATAAAATAATTAGTGTATTAATTCGTTCTGTGTATGTATGTATGTATACTAAATAAACTGGTAATGGTGAGATGTAGATAAAAGTTACTTAACTGTAATACATATTTGTTTCGTGTGCTTCCCCCCTGTCTTATGTATTGTTTATTATAGGTCTATTATATCGCCAGTATTTTAACATGTAAAATAACTCACCGAATCGATTCAGATGTCTAGTAGGATCTGCTTGGGCGCATCATGCATTGGTGGCCAATTTTGTTTCCAATGTGTTATATTTTTCACTCCTGTTTCGTGAAGAAATTAATCAAAAATATGGAATAAAACGGTGTAGATATAAACATATTCACTTTCAAAACGACTCTGGTTAGACACAGACTGCGTAAAGAATGACTACAGCGGGTGAACATGTATAGTAGCACTAACAGACATTTGCTTGTTATTCAAACAAATAAACCATTAAAACCAATAAGTTGACATCTTACCTTCCAGTAACGAAATAGGAATAATTCTTAACCCGATGACCATTGATTGTAAATCCTTTTCCCACCGAAAACAGCCCGAAGTGACTGGAAACAGAGGTGGGGCAAAGACGGTATGTGTGTTTAATGAATGTGAATGATAAGTTATCTTGTGGTGGTGAAAACGAAAGTACAGACATCTGAGATGACATATATTCACTCCATCTCTTAGCTCTGCACAAAAATAAAGCATTCAGACTGAGCCTCTGAATATTGATCCGTTTGTGTTCATGAAAAGTGTATAACAACCACTTGTGATTGACATACAGCAGACGGGCATAATTACTTTACACAACCAGTTAATCATTTAGATTCAGACATATTTAGATTTAGCATCAAGATCCTATATAGTTTGAAGATAAACGTTTATTTTGCGAGTCAGACCTTCAAATAGCAGTGCTTATTCTCCAAATTGGAGTTTAGCATTTATTTCAGTATTTGTTACAACTTGAAATATGTATAAATGTGGGTGAAATAAATACCTTTTTATTATTTCAATCTAGAAAAAAAAATCTGTTAGGGGGGAAAAAACATGTGTGTTGTTTTACATGTGACCTCCACACTTTATTTATTTATTTATTAGCAGACACCCTTGTCCAGGGCAAAACTAGAACTCTAGAACACTCTTAGAACTAATGTGTCAAATTGAACCCATTGTTTGTTCAAGGACAACAACTCCCGGGCAACTTTGTGTCTTTTCAACAAATAATGTTTAACATGTTTAATCTGTTTTTACCACTGTGGAAGAAAACTGAATTCAGGTTGTGTTTATCAGGCGAATTCTTTATTCATGCAGCTACAATGTGGATATTGTAGAAAGCAGTACTGCACAGAGCCGTGGGACTCTAACTCACGCCATTTAGGATCCTTCTGTTTTGTGACTCTAGTCCAAATCGTGGATCTGGGGCTCTTGCACAGATCGGCTGCTGGGTTCATTTCTGTGTCACAGCCCTCTTGCGTGCTAGATATGAGCTGTGTGAAAACCTACCCATGTGACAGTCAGCCCCGATCTCTCCTAACCTAGCAGTGTAACATTCCTCTCCGCTCCTCTGAGCAGGGAGTTTAATACGCTTCTACACACAAAGAAACAGTTATTAGAAAATGAGTCAAACCCTTTTGAACTGGCCTTGAGTTGTCTGACAACAACCCGATTCACCAGCCAGACTTCAGAGCACACAGATTAACACATTCCTAAACTAAAAAGAGAAACAATTCTTGCTTTACAGTGAGGGAAAAAAGTATTTGACCCGCTGCTGATTTTGTACGTTTGCCCACTGTCAAAGAAATGATCAGTCTATAATTTTAAAATTTGCGTTCATGTGAATACACAGATACTAGTTTTGCTGCCATTGCAGACTCCAAACGGCGAGCGTAGATCTGTTTCATTTATTGTGAGCAGTTTTTTGTGTTTTTATATTGAGTAGTTTACTAATGCAAGTGTGAGTTTCTCAAAGTAATATATGTAGTGCAATTTGAAACAATGTGATTGTATTCTTCCTTGATACAATATCACCATATCGAAAATATAGTTAGCTGCATTGAATTTGTTTTCATAAGCCATGTCAAACTTCCAGCTGTTCACTGTATTGTTTTCTTTAGTTGTTTTTCCTTATTTATTACTGCCTATTACCTTTTTAACAATAAAAAAGCTTTGAGACAATGATAAAAATATGGATGTTATTTAATCATGCATATTACAGTTGTCTCAGATTTAAGAAGGGAAAGAAAAATACATGTTAAAAATTTTACTTTTACATATACAGTATATGGGAAACCCTGTAACAACGTTGGGTGCTTTTTGCTGACATATGGGATGTACATGCACCTCTAAACTAACTCTGGGGTAATGAATCCTTTATGGTGATAACTAATTGTTGTAAACTTAAATAAATGTGTGTATAAAGGGTGTTTGTGTATATATTCATAGTAGGTATATTCATACGGGTAGTGAAGGAGAAACAAACTAAAATAATAATAATAATAAAAAACAACATTGGTTTAACAATTTACCAAAAATGTTGAATCTTAAAGTGCTCCATACTGAGGCATAAAAATAAAATAAAAATACACCATTCAGCATTATCAGTGATTTGTATTGTATTACTATTCTTTCCCATACCCCACCCAATGTTAATAATGTTAATATTAACTTACTAAAATGTATCTAGTAATCAAGGTAAGCTTAGTAATCATACCTTAATTGAAACTTGTGTGAAAGTGTTTTGTTCATTTATATGATTAGATTTCAGTTGACAGTAAATGTATGCATGTTCCGATGTATCTACAGAACAATTAATGTTTTGGTAATACAAGACACTAATGTAAATTTCCCACCCCCCCTCCCATGACTGTGGTGATGGAAAATGACGACAATGCACAATGTGGATCCACAAAAGGTAAAAATAAATACATATCTGCAAGCTTTTGTTATCTGGAATAACAAGAGACACTTAGCATATACAATGAAATGGAGAACTGCTGAGAGATCACTTGACAGTAAGTCATAGAAAAGTGTTAGAAAGCAGCGATAGTGTTGTGTCAATCTTGCATCAAACATACCATGATATTGAAAATGCAGATGTTGAGCCTTGCAATGCAGAACGATAGCCATGACAGTGATTCTAGTAGTGATAGAGAAGATGATGTTTGGGCAATAACTGATGAGTGCAATGCCATAATAACATACTCTGATTCAGAAGAGGATGAGGAAAATGAAGGAGGCATTTATTTGAAAGATGATCTTACATCTTGGGCAAATTGAAACTTGATAACACACAATGCTGTGGATGATCTTCTCAAGACACTGAGAAACCATGGCCATTCAGAGCTCCCTAAAACAGCGAGGACATTACTAAAAGCCTCGTAAAACAGAAACAGAAATTAAATCTGGTATGCAGTACGTACACTTTCCTGTAAATGAGGGAATTCTGAAATACATTGAGAAATATCCCACAGATTTGATTAACAATACTGATATTATAGAAATATCTTTTGAGCATTGATGGACTACCAATTTTTAAAGCACTCAGGGTTCAGTTTGGCCAATTTTATGTGCTATTCACCTATCGGCAGAATATGTATTTCCAGTTACGCTGACATATGGTAGCAGTAGGCCCAGCAATTTGATTTTCTACAAGATACAGTGAGGGATATAGGCGAACTCTTGCAAAATGGTTTGGTATACAAGAGTAGACATGTCCAAGTACAGCTTCGATGCATTGTTTGTGATGCCCCTGCTGGAGCAATGCTGAAATCTGTCAAGCAATACTCTGGCTACTATGGATGTAGTACAACCTCACCCTACATTTCAGCCAGGCCAGACTTATCTGAAAGATCAGACAGGTCAAGGTCATTGTGCAGCTCAGATGAGAAGTCAACAACACCTAGCATTTCAGTTGAAAGGTCAAGTGGATCAGATAGGCCAGGATCACTTTGCCGATATAAAAGGGCACGATCACCGTGCAGAAGGGATGAACGGGCAAGATCATGCTACACTTTCCCCTTCCCGAAACACAAATATATTATGGGTTACAAACATCCTCGGACAATAACATTCCCACGAGGCATGACGTGCACATGCTTGTGGGAACACTGCAAACATTTTTCTTTCCCAAACGCATTAGCCAATAAATCGGTACTATTATGTTGTGTAACTACGTATAGGGACTGCCCCGTAACTGTCACTGAAGTTGTTTGTTAGACTGTATAATGGCTGTGTGAAACTTTCAATAAACTGAAGATAAACGAATGGACTACTTCTGTGTCTGCATTTTTCTTCCCGAGTGCTCGTCTCCTGCTGAACAGTCTCCCCTGTAGCTGAAACGCTGACTGGCCTGACTGCCTGATTCACTGGGATCCGAAGGGTTGCTTCACCTGAAGCGTTGTACCTTAACAATACCCTATAGCAGCAAATCCCCTTCATCTGCACATAATTCCACCAGAAGACCTCAGACTGATAATAGTGAGTTAATCTTCCCACCCTAATTTCCATATTCTCTAACTTCTCTAGCTTTTCTTTCCAGCAGTAATTACTTAATATTTTGTTTGGAACTAGAGATTTTGGCAACCCTCTACTATTCCCATAGCCTATAGGATTGCTGCTCAATCTTCCAGTTTATTAAATGATCCTTGCATAAATAAATATATATAGTGTTGGAGTTGTTTTGATACATTCCTGCAGATCACTTCTGCATTACATATTTGAATTAACAACACCAAAGTGCAATACATGTCTGTTCTATTAGGTTTTCAGAGGAGCGTCCTTGTGAGGCTTGACATCATTCTTGAGGCCCAGCAGGAGGGCTTGGCCCTATTATGTAAGTTGATTTCTGCCCTTGGAAGCAGTTGCTGCCCTCAACCCTGGCAGACCATACACCAGATGGCTTCCATTTACATGAAGGTGTTGACTTCCAGAAATAAAATGTTATCAATGTTTCACTAAACTTCTGTTGTGAAAATGTCTGGGGAACATGGCATAGAGGTAATAAAACCCTTTGAAGCGGGCGAGAGCCGAAATCCCGAAACAGAGCTACGAACCCAGGCCAGCCGGCATTTCCAGAAGATGGCATGGATTGACATCAGGTATGAATCGAGCCTCCTCCAATAGGAGACATGGGGCTGGCACAAATCCAAATTCGCAAACTCAAGCACCAATCACCTATAATCTGAAGGCATAAAAAGTAAGGCACAGCATTTTTCTCTCTCTCTCACCTGAATCGGTAACTCGCTGCCACAACTCAACCTGTAGCTCTGTTGCCAGAACCGGAACCAGAAACCAACCAAGTCTTTGCCAGCAACAGAAGAGTTAAACCGGGAGAAGGAGATTGAGCCGTACGAAGAATTCTTTAAAGAACTTTATTAAGTAAAGAACTTTAGAAACTGCACCTGCCCGCCTGTGCCCACCTGATCAGTGGAGTGTATGCAGCTGGACAATTGACTAAGTCGACTGTAATACAGAAGTGTTCAGTCATTTAAATAGCTATTGAGTCTTAAGAAACTTGACCCTTGGAAAAGAACAGGGCCCTGCTTTCCTCAAAGACTTTGTCTTCAAGTAACTACAGTGGAAAACCCTGCTTGCCAAGAAGATATCCTGTGTACACCCTTGGAGCCTTCAAACCAGTGGAAAATCTGTTTGGAAAAGACTCTACTTTCGCGAAACCCCAACTTCCAGGTGCATCGACTGAGTGGAAGTTCTTGGACAAAGCCGAACCGGACGGCCTTTGTTCCAAACCACACGGACCTCGTGCCGTGTGCTGTTATCTGAGCCCGAAGACAGAGAGGCCTCTCTGCGACGAAGTTCAGATAAGTTTAACAGTTTGGAGTTTGTGATTCATGACATTTGAGAAATCAATTAGAAATGTTAATCTGTGATTCATAACTCTAGAATGTGTAATATCATTTAGTTTTCTTAAATATAAATATGTGTTGCATTAAACTGTTTTGTTGAAATTTTTGAAATAAAACGTGTCAACGCCGAGAAATATCTTCTCATTCCTGTTTAACTGTTTAGTCTGAAATTAACACAAGTTAATAGACGTTAGATTATAGGTGGCCCTGCCTATCCTTAATCATTGAATAATAATCAGTTAAGGGAAATTGTGGTAACAAGTAATGATAGGATCTTTCTCGGCACCTAAACGTAAATGAGACTGATATATATATAACGAGAAGTTACCTGACATAAATACTAACCTGCGTAGTTATTTAATGTCCGACTAACAATACTAATGAGAGACTCACCTTCGTCTTACTAACCGGTATTGTAGTCAATGTGTTTGTAATTTTGTGTAAAGTTTTGTGTGTCATCATATGCGATTCTATGGTCTTTGATTTGGTCACGCAAGTGATTTGTCTTTGATTTGTTGATCTTGAGTGAATTTTAATTAGTTTTTCCCTTTTTGTATAACTAGTGTGGTGCTACATTTTATCTTTGTTTTAAATAAATTTGAGAATTTATATCTTTGGAATTGGTGTCTGTGTCCAATTATTTCAGAAATTGAGTTCTACAAGATTCTAGGATTCTTGATAAGGTGATACTGAAATTCACTTCTTTAACTGAAATGTGTATCTTATGCTACATTAGTATAAAATGGCTATAAAATGTATTTAAAGTGTAAACCTACTGGTGTAGTATTGTACACAGATGAAGTCACTTTCAATGTACAAACCATATGTGGAATGTGCTGTTGCTGTATTTAGTTTCTAACTACACTGTCAACACGGACCATTCCGTAGCTGCTGTGCTGGAGTTTGGAGGGTGTGACCTGGGAGACAGAAAGTAATACGTAAACTATGTACCAACAAGTTCATGTCACCATAGGCGCCGAGTTTAGAAATTCCCGGGGGGGGGCTGAGTTATTAACCCTAAGCCCCTACGACCACTGTCAGATAAAACCACTAATATAGAAACCGCTGATTTTATTTTATACCTACATTCTAGGCCAGGGTTCGTCAACGGGCCAAACCCAGACAGCACACACAGGACGTTGGCCCGACGTCGGCATATGTTTGGCATGGTCGGACAGCAGTATGAGGGGGAACATGTCCGACTAAATGGCGACAGCTGCGATATCGGTGCAACTTGTTTTCCTAAATGGACCTGTACAACTTTAAAATCTCATACCTATAAATAATATTAATTTTCTTCGCATTGTATTTGTGTTCAGTGAACCGGTTTCATTCCTATAGTGTGTGAAGATGCCACGAAACGAGGTTTTTTGTTTGTATTATTCCTAAGACACTGAATTCGCCACGAATGTAACTTAATGGCTACAGGACAGAAGGGAACTTATATATCATGAATATTTAAAAAGTGCTCAATCCTGATAATTAAGATTACAGTTATAAGAATCAATACGGCTTGTATTTATTGAATGCCTTGTAGTTTGCAGTTACTTTTTGTTTTTGTGTTTAATTGACCCAAGTCGTGTCCAGAGGATTCCTGTGCTTCAGATCAGGGCCCCAGTCACTGAGATCAATATCAGACGTGCGCCGTTTATTCTTTTAAATGTTTAATCAATTATTTGTGAATGAAATTGGTGCTTGTTATGCCTAAATAATGCCTCTGCTGAGTGATTTGAATATATGATCATACATGTCTAACTGTTGTGTTTTGATCTGTGGATCTGTAATTATCCAAGTAGCTACTGCACATTTACTTATTTAATATTAAATGCGTTATTTAATTAGGCTTGGTTCTGTTGAACATATATAATACGTCACCTTTTTAAATAACTGAGTGTATTGGATCATACAATTTTTAGAAATACTCTCTCAAGCTTCCTGCATCCCTACCTCACAGGGAGAGAGAAGACGAGCTCTGACACAGTGTGACTTTATTCTGCTCTTCTGCAATGCGTCTCTACAACAGCAAGACCGGGCTCTGAAAACACAGCGAAGCAACGAGCAACACTGGATACAGCATCAGAGCAACGGATAATTTGGGGGATTTGCAGATCAAAACACGGATGGACAGACGTCGGGCCGTCGTCGTTTTGCTCATCGGGCCAACGTGGGCACGATGACGTCAGGCCAACGTCGTGGCCCGAGGAGCAAAAAGGCGCCGGGGCTGGCATCATGCCCAGGTCCGTGAACTCTGAAGAAGCGCCAATGAAGCTGCGCCAGTCCTGCAGCACCGCTCCGCCCACACTACATACACGCCAAATATACCATCATTGATTTCACTTTGTGTTGATGCATATACATTCTGGATATGTCGATTATGAATGTGCTAATGTTAAGATTAAAATGCATTAAAACTTAGTCACTATATAAAAACATTAGAAAGTTTACAATCGAGAGGAGGCCATTCGAACCACTATGCCTGATCAGGAACCTGCACGTTTTTAAATAGTTTGTTTATATTGGGAAATATCTAATAATGTGAGACAGGAGTATAATGTTCTAGACTTCATTTAAACTTGACTGCAGAAATGTTCATACCCTGTATTTAATGTAACGGATTTAAACAACATAAGTGTACATTCAGTAACATGTTACGCATTCAAATTGTAAGATTTTAAAACATATAATTGAATAACAAAGTGTTTGCTATATATATATATATATATATATATATATATATATATATATATATATTGAGAATTACCATTAAACTCTTAAGTTGAGCACACATTGTTCTTTATTTAAGGCAAGGATGAAGCTCCAGAAAGGGCACAAGAACAATTGTCCCGAGATGAAAAGACTGAAGAGACTATTTACATTTAAAAAGCTCGTACAGATTTCAAATAAAAAAGTTAAAATACAGAATAAAAGAAGTGTGATAAAATGCATTGTAGTTGCTTCTGTTATTGGAACAAATTCAATGTTCACAAGAGGTTCGCAAGAAGTAAGAAGTAACGTTCCAAGAACGCATAGAGAACTTTCCATATTAACGTTCTCGCAATGTTACTTGGTAATGTTTCGGTAAGTCACTTTTTTTAAACGTTATAATTAAGTAGTTTTTTTGTTGTATTTGAGTCGCGACGTCTGGCAACCAAAATATAACCAACCGACAACGTCTTTTTGACGACGCCAAGGCAACGTCTGTTTCAGACGTAATGTATTGGTTATATTTTAGTCTATACTTTAGATGAAATAACCAATAAACAGTCTTAGAGGTGTCTGTGTGTTGTTAGGACACCCCGCACCCATCGGACAGCAAGCTGGTGGCGGTGAACTCGTCACAGAAGCAAAGAAGAAAAATAGTCAGTAAACACTGATAAATTACGTACGAAAATGCAAAATAAAAAATTTGAATATTAAAATTAGGAATTGTATTCTTGACGTTGTATCGAATTTGTTACTAACATGAAAAGAGTGTGGTTTCGGGCAACATATACATAGTAAATACAGAACAATGTAGAGTTCTCACGGGTGACATTTAATAATGTTGACTATTAGAAGTCGCTGATTGCAGATTGCACTGCCTGTTTGGGTGACATACTGTATGAGCTGGAATCAGTGCGGTTACTCTTCCCCGGGTCAGCTCAACACAGCAGCTCCGCAGCCTCTACGCTCAAGCCAACCCAAACACAAATACCAGGCAGAAAAAGTCCCTGTACCTGCTCAGCATTGCTTTTATCCCATCTTTTCACAATAATCACAGCATCCCGCTATTGTCACAATGCTCAGTCGAAAGTAAAAGACGGCCTGGCTCATCACAATATCAATACTCACGGCATGTATAGGCTAATTATTTGGTATCCTGACCGAGATACAGTTGTAGCATATTGGATTTGCTGTGTTGAAAACCTCCCTTTTCACATTGCCCAGTGCACAATTTTTTTCCCTCCAAAGCTGAATAATATAATGCAATTGTCCGCTTAAGAAAATAATCATAATAATAATAAAGGATTTGTTTTTTCAAAGCATTTTTGTATCCCTCTTATAAACGGGATAACCAACTAGGTTGCATACTTAACTCCCAAGCAGGATCTGAAATCCACTCACTACAGAAGTTAGAATCCGACGTCAGATTTGGGTCATAGGTTTGGTACCTTGTATATGAAAGTTGGAATTACGTCAGATTCTGACGTTGTAGCAACGACATTATTCTAACGTCAACCCAACTTTCATATTCAACCATTATAAGACCAAATTCCGACGTCGGATTCTGACGTCAATGCAACGTTATTCCAACTAACTGTGCCAGCTGGGTAATCTCAGAAATGTATTCTGACTTTTTTTTCACAATATAATCCTCCAAAACCCCCATTTTTTAGAAGTTTAATGTTTTGCAGTTTAGATGTTGCGAAAATACATTTTTAAAATATTGAAATGTATTCCATATGAAGTGTAAATTGCATGTCAATGAAATGTGTTTGTATTGTTGTTAAATAAGACCTACAGTGGTCATGTTTAAACCAAATAATTTGGCTATCCCAATTACTAATTTGAAGCAACCTGTCAATTTGGTAGTTTTAACCATACACATTATTTATCTTTAACCAAAATAATGTTTCAATCTACCAATATAGATTGATTATAAAGTCTACCAATTGGTTGTTTTTACCAAAATATTTGTGTAACAGATATGAACCAACATTTAAAGTAATATACTGGTTGAGTCAAACAATCTTTTTTCCAGTGTATGCTATATTACAAACACATTTTGTTCTAAAATTAATAAAATACAATCGCTCAGCTTGAACAATTCACTTTGTTTAACTCAGAGTTACTAAAGCAGACGAATAGGTCTAGCAACACCAAATTAATCTTCCTTAAAGCATCCGGGTCTATTTTTCTAGTTATTCAAACAAATAAACGATTAAATACACGTGAAACCAATCAGTTAACATCTTACCTTCTAGTAACGCAATAGGAATAATTCTTGACCCGATGAGAGTTGATTTGAAATCCCTTTCCCACCGAAAACAGCCGGACTGACTGACAAGTGGCTGGAAACAGGTGGCGCACGGACGGTATCGCTTGCTGTGCTTATTAAATGTCCATGAGCTCGTGTTACCTTAAACGGACACCCCAGAGATCAAAGATCTCTTTACCACAACTCTAAACGCTGCACAAAAATAATGCATTGAAACTTAGCCGCGTCGTTTTACATTTGGCTGCAGATACTTGACTTCCACACTTTAACTATGTAAATTGGAGATCGGTATCTAGGCAATATACCGAGGAAGCAAATCGCTGCTTTGAACAGCGACGTGTACAGTACAGTCTGCACATCACTGCCCTTGTTATCTATTCTACACTTTTGACAATATACCCTAACATCCTGTTTGCCTTTTTTATTGCTTCCCCACACTGTTTGGATGGAGAAAGTGAGGAGTCCACATAGACTCCTAGGTCTTTCTCATGCGTTACTTCATCTAGTTCTATTCCTCCCATAGTGTAATTATAGTGGACATGTTTGTTACCTGCATGTAATACCTTGCACTTGTCCACATTGAATTTCATCTGCCAGGTGTCGCCCACAACTGAATATTATCTCAGTTCCTCTGAATAGCCTGTGCTGCCGAGATTGTATCTGCTGAAACACCTATTTAAGTATCATCTGCAAAGTTGACAAGTTTGCTAACTATCCCAGAGTCCAGATAATGGATATAGATTAGAAGAAGCACGTACTAAATCGCTTATATATGAGCGCACGTCAAGGTTGTTTAGTCGTTATAAAAGGGAGAGGGAGGGAGAGAGAACCCCCAGGCAGGGCTTAATCCGGTACCTCCGGATTTACCATTAACCCCCCCCCCCTCAAGTTTGTTTTACCGTCGACACCCCCCTCCCCTGGTTTTACGGGTTTTGATCGTCACACCCGCTCTCACATCCTGCACTGATCCGGTACCAGCGCCTGCCTCGTCAGACCTCCGCTCTCAGATACACTTTGCGTTCCGGCACCTTCAGATTTACAAATTAAGCACTGCCCCCAGGAAAGCACTATAGCACTGCAAGTGTATTGAATGGATATTATGGGTTATTAACTTTAGAGATTGCGTTTTGAGATTGTAACTGTTCTATTCATTTTATCTACCTATAGGACTACAATGGAGACTTTTTCTGAATGCCATGTGTTTTTGTGTAGAGAGTGTGACGCTGTATGCGAGACTGTGTGTGTGTGTGTGTGAGAGAGAGGGATTTTATCTACAGGTTATGAACCACGAATGGGTAGTTGAATGGGGTATTGGGTACCTGCTGTAATACTGGCATGCGTAGCAGGTCCTTATCAACCACTGTGGGCAGTGGTTCACCGGGCACAGTGCTTCGCGGATGCTCTGCAGTTTTTTATGGTTGGATTAAGATCTCCGTGTGAATGAATACACTGAACATTTATCTAGGCATCTATTACCACAATACCACAACCTTTTTGCTCATTCCTAACTCTGTACTGCATTCGTCTGAATATACCGAGGAATCGTACAATTTAGGCCAGGTTTGTGGGGAAGAACATGGTTTACTTCCCTGAAAGTTTTCCCATTCATTCTCTATGGAGAAGAGAAACCAGTACGGATGTAATACTCCGTGCTGCCGCTACGTTGTTTGTCGCTGTTGTGCAGTTTCTGCCTGAATTTACTGCAGCCGATTAGCAATTTCGTTTCGACAGCTCGATAGAGAGCTTTTCAATCCTCTGTAGATCGACGTAACAGCGGAAAGTAACGTATAGAGCAGTAAACATCTGTAAAAATAGTATAAATATTATTTTACAGTTGACATTCAATCAGGTATCATCTTCACGCACCGTTATTTATCAACATAGAGAACACATTTACTGGGTTATGAGTATTTTAGAGGAAAACAAATGTCTCTTATTCATATTGTGGTAACGTACTTTTACTTTAATAAACTTGTGATGAGCCAGTCTGCTCTGTCACTGACTTAATTGGCTCTTATTAACCCTAATTTGACTGAGCATTGCGATCAATCACGGGATGTCATACCGGGAGCAGAGGGGTTATAAGCAGTGCTCAGAAGATGGAAGAAGGTGGCCTGGTCTGATGAATCACACGTTCAAGGTGTTAACTTGGCCTCCAAATTCCCCAGATCTCAATCCAATCGAGCATCTGTGGGATGTGCTGGACAAACAAGTCTGATCCATGGAGGCCCCACCTCGCAATTTACAGAACTTAAAGGATCTGCTGCTAACGTCTTGGTGCCAGATACCACAGCACACCTTCAGAGGTCTAGTGGAGTCCATGCCTCGACGGGTCAGGGCTGTTTTGGAAGCAAAAGGGGGACCTACACAATATTAGGCAGGTAGTCATAATGTTATGGCTGATTGGTGTATGTTAACTCATCTTCACAGCCTTATCCCAGGTCGTTGTCAATGTGAATGTCATACATTCAGCCACATTAAGACACACATGCAAGCTAATAACACACCATGGTGGAGGTGCGTGGCACGATCTCCAGTAGCCTGCATTCACCACGATAGTGTTCTGCAATATAAAATAAACACTTTTAAATATGACCAGGATTAAATATTATTACATCTTCTTATTACCAAACTCCATTATTTAACACAGATATTGTTCTGAGTAAAACAGGCTTAAAACATTAAATTGGTGCTGCTGAAGGAGCTATTACAGTGATCATCTGTTTCAACATGCTGCACACCACCTGGTCAACAGAGACGCACTGGCAGGGAGCTTCACTGGGGACAGACAAAGGACAGGAACAGGTCAACTTCGTTCTGGATGATGACAGGCTGGGGGTGGATCTGGTCTGGGGTGTAGTGGCAGGAGGTCATCTGCCAGACGTCGATGAAGGCCACAGGGAGGCCCTGGAACATCCTCCTGAGCACGGTGTCCAGCTGCAGGGACAGCCAGTCACTGCCGTAGACATCCTTGTAGCCGGTGTTGGCCGACTTGATGACCACGAGGGTCTGGGGGCTCCGGCGCAGCAGCGAGCGCACCGCCTCTCGGATGATTGCAACCTGGCGGACAAATGTGGCCAGTGGGAAGGTGGTGAAGTGCGCCCAGAGGTTGAAGCCCACCACGGTGTAGGTGTCTCCCGCCAGCCTGTCAATCTCGTTGGCGATGTAGTGCAGCTGTGCCCTCGGGACCTTGAACATCCGTAAGGGCAGGCCGTGAGCTCGCCAAAGCAGGACCACATTGTGACTGGTGTCCACGGCCAGCAGAGGCCCTGCTTGATGTTTGTTTTGGGGGTTCATGAGCTTCAGAGCTGGAGGAATGGAGGATGTTAGTCTTTCTGAGGTAGAAAGAAAGAGAGGAAGAGAGAGACAGACGCAGGGAAAAGTCTTGCAACCTGGACAGAAAGGGAGATGAAGGGGGAGAGACAAGAACAAGAGAGAGAAGGACTGAGGGAGATGAGAGAAATAGGAAGAAGCAGAGAGAGGAGGAGGCCACAGGGAGGGTAAGAGTGGCGTATCGGTTGTGTTGGTGTTTCGGGCTCTTACTGGGCACAGTCGTCTGCAGGTATTCGAACCACTGGCGCATCGTGGAGTCGCCCATCATGTACAGCTGCTTGTCCTTCAGGCAGCCAACTATCTGCTCTGCGCTGGAGAAACTGCGAGCGGAGCAGACCAGCGAGGTCCAGCAGTCCTGGAAATAGAACCCGGCCGGAACGGGAGTGTCCAAACCGGGAGCGCACTTCTGCTCCTGTCCTGGGGAGAAACACAGTCTCAGATACAGAGTGGCAGGCAGGTAGGAAGAGCCGGAGCACAGGAGCAAAAAAAAAAAAAAAACGAGTAATGCACAAACATGAACGCACACACACGAAAAGCCATACTTACTGCGTTCTGTGTCCAAGGGCCGGATGTGGATTATGGGGTCAGCTCCTGATTTCCCAATGTCAATTAACTTCCTGTTGGGAAGAATGAGTCATGGTAACGTGCTGCTGAATTTTTCTGGGCTTTGTGGAGGTAAAGCTAGAAATTCCTCTCTCAAAAGGCTTAATATGTGTATACTTAAGAAAGATAAGGTTGTTTGACCGCTGTTTATATTTATGATGTGCATCTTGGAAAAGATGCCAAACAGTATGATTTAAGTGTCTGCTCCCTAATCCACATATTGACCTATTACCTATAATAATATATCTTCTGCTTTGCTAGCTTTTAAGATAACATATTAATGACTTTTTAATTTTAACCAGATCTTTGACTTCTATGTGTATAAAAAGCTCTGACTTTTAGCATGGAGTCAGAGCAACTTTGGAATCTCCTTGATTCACTGTTCCTCTCCACGCTGCGTGTAATAAAGGCATTGCGACAAATGCTCCAACCTGATTCTTAATCTCTTAAGCTGACAGATGGTGCTGGTAGCCTTACAAGGGCACCAAAAACATGTGTTTGTTTAATATCACGTGTACTTTTCACCATCGTGTTGTTTGCAGAGTCAAAAAATCACACCCCTGCCTTTTCACCCCTCCACATTCTGAAATACTTGGTACTTGGTCTGATTAGGAATACAAATTCTCAGAACATATTGACAACTTTGACATAGTCTGGAACCAGACAGTCTACTGATCAAAACAAGACCATCCATGTTTAGGTAGAAGCAACACACACCAGTACAGAGCTCAGAGTCAGGAAGTCTTTTTACAGTGTACTAATACAGAATTATTTTATATAATTGGATCTGAACTTCTCTGTTTGATACTCGATTAATCGGTGTTCTGAACAAAACAAGCCTATTTGCAAAGAAATCTGATCGAACACCCTGGCGGTAACATCTGTGAGATTGACACAGGCGTGAGCCAATACTCAGCTTTCAAACGAGATGCAGATTCGGCAGTTAACCAATAACCAAGAGGAATGCGTAATCAAGCTGTACAGTATCAATGTACGCGGGTGTGAGAAAAGTTTAGAGAGATCTGAAGACAAGGTGGATGGAATAAAAGCAGTACAATATGTCCTTTGTTAATGCGTGAAGAGAGTCTTTATTACAAACAGTGCAGCACTCCACACAGTAGGATGAAAGCAATTGAAAACAACAACAAAATAATAAATAATTATTATTAAATAAATATAATGTATTATTACAGCTACAGTTTTGTTTGGCCACTTGTGTCTATGTGCTGTCCAAACACATACTCCTCTCAAAGATGCCCTCGCACAGTGGGTTCTGTCTGTCCTATCAACACACAAATTGGTACAGTTGTTGTCCATATGCCACTGGAGGGATATGTGGAGATTCAGTGAGGTATACATAGAGGTGCTTTATTTTGGTGAAGTGAAATATGACTTGGCATATTACAATAAAAAAGTAGTTTTTTCAGCACGTTATCTTGTGTATTGTGTTACTCTTAGCTATGTTCTGAGCTATTTCCTTTCACATGATAACATCCTTATGCATGTGATGTAAATATTTACAGAGTCTTGAAATTGGGCCAGACCTTTTAGGAGGAAATTCAAATTTTTGACTGTCAAGTTAAAATGTCTCTACAGAGCTACACACATTATGTGAGATTTGACCTTGAGGAGAATTGACTCCTCAGGTCTCACACTGGGCATCTCCACAGAGACTCACGTGTCCAGAAGGCTCTTGTCCAGGTCGGTCAGTTTTGCCTGGTAGGTCCCAGCGCTGTGGTAGACGAGGGCGTGGCAGGGCAGGGCAGCTGGTTTCTGGCAGAACCACATCTCCCCGGTCGCAGGATCCTTGTACTCACAGCAGCAGCGTGAGCCGCTCCTCTGGGCGTTGCAGACTACAGTCTCCGATCTGCCCCCCTCCTCGAAATACCCCCGGAAGGACACCTTGTTGGGGTCGTCCTCCCTGTGCCGGAGCAGCACCTGCACGGCTTCGCTGGAGTGGATCAGCCGCAGGGAGATCCAGGCCTGACCGGGCCACAGGAGGGAGAACTGGACTGTGTAGGTCCCATTGTGGTGATCCTGCACCGAGCTGTAAGTGCTGGCTTTGAGCTTCGGGGAGTGCAGCCGAGCCTGGAAGAAGTCCCCTCCATGGCGGCTGCGCACAATTGTCGCTGCTGATGGGTGATAGAGGGGAGTAGCGCGATGGTCTGTGTGGGAGGGGGAGATAAAATGACTGACTGATTGACACACTGAGTTCAGTTCAATACAGGCAGCGCCGTGCCCTCGACACACAATCCCAAATATAAAAAGTCTTCTGTGTCTCTTCTGAGCATTGCTTTAATCCCACCTACTCACAATAACAGGTGTCCCGTTATTGCTCACAATTCTCAGTCCAAGTGAAGTGTCATGTCTGTCCTGGAATAAGTTGTCCTATATGTGCGCCTCTGTGCCCTACATTGGGGTTACACTCCCACACAGGCAGCAGTGCAGAAAAAAAAAGGTGCAGTTTCAGTGCAGAGTATGCCCCTCCTGTTCTCTCTCTACACTCGCTCCCTCGGCCCCCTCATCGCATCCCATGGTTTCTCCTACCACTTCTACGCTGATGATGCCCAGATCTTCCTGTCTTTTCCCTCCTCTGACCCTCTCATCCCCTCACGCATCTCTTCCTGCTTGTCTGCTATCTCCTGATTTCCCCCCCACTCTTCCTCACCTTCTGCTGACCTCCCCATCTCGATCCCCTTGGAATCCACCACACTCTCCTCCTTCATCTTCCGCTATAAATCTAGGAGTCGCCCTCGATCCTGCGCTCTCCTTCTCCCAGCACATCACCACGCTGACGCGCACCTGCAGGTTCTTCCTGAGCAACACACGCCGGATCCGTCCCTTCCTCACCGACTACTCGACTCAGCTGCTCGTCCAGTCACTGGTCCTCTCCCGCCTGGATACTGCAACTCCCTCCCGGCCGGCCTGCCTGCATCCACTACAACTACTACCTACTAATAGTTGTATTATTGATTTCCCCTTTGCTCCCTTTCCCGTAGCCTTTGATTGTAACCTAACATCTTGACTGCATTTAGCTTTTACTTTCCAGGATGTAAACCTCATTTATTGTATTTACTTGTGTAAATTGGAAATTGTACAATGTATTATGGTTTAAATCGCTTTGTAGTATGTAAATTTGAATTTGTAATGTTTAATGCCTTGTCCTGAACTGTATTCTTGCACTTTTTATTGTATTGCACTTTGTAATTTGTAAGTCTGCCAAGAAATAAAAATAACAATAATAATAGATAAACTGACAAACCCTCACAGTGAATGAGAGTCAGGGAGGGGTTTATAAAGGCCGGTGTGGGAAGCAGATGATGGAGAGCAGGTGTGCAGTGAGTGATCACAGTGCTGTGGTGAAGATTGAATGAGTGACTGGTTGAAGCTGGGAGAGGAGACTGCTATGGAGAGGGCGATGGCGGCCTTTGTTGGCAAACTCTGTATTTCAGTTACAAAAATGTGAACACAAACAGAACGGTAAAAAGTACACAATAAAATGAAGTTACACTTTAGAAAATATGCTTCAAATACAACTTAAGAGTGAAAATGCATTATGGATAACAGTTACTGGCTTTGATAATGACCTCAAAGTATGCTCAGCAATGAAAGTCTCATTTATATTATCATAATTGTTACTATTATTAGCAGTAGAGTTATTCTTCAACTAAACTTGCTTAAGTGTGATGTTATTATGTCTTCTACACAAGGAAATGTACACATCACATTACGTTTCAACAACAGTGTAAAACACAACATTTATAGGCACCTGGTGGTAACAATGTGTAACTGACCCCCAGTATAGTGTTGAAAGGGAATGCCACCGAAAATCCATATTTTCTCAGGTTATTCTATAAGTAGAAAAATATTCCATTTTTCATGTCCAGCTCATTCTGTGTAACAGAAATCACAGAACGAAAAAGGTACCATGACGTCACGTGCGTGCTAACTGTGGAGCTGCTTTGCTGGAAGTCAATGGGGGAAACCGGAAAATCACGAAAATCATTCAAATGTTTCATGGTATGCACGTTCGATGGCCCCATCACCCTATTTTTCAGAAAGAACCATCCGTTTTCAGTCATAAAAGGTTTATTTCACCACCCAGAACTGTCGCTATTATTTTACATGATTATTTTATTCCAGGCACTGCGTATCGGCTACAGCGCCTACATGTGACAGGGAATGTCGGCCGATCTGGAAGCATGATGGAATCCAGCGTTCTGAGTTCTGGTTGTATTCTGCATATTCTGGCGAATGTAGCAAGCCATCTGGGTACTTTTACCAAACTACAAATTCATATACTAAGTCCAATATGCATACTACTGAAATGCTGAAAAGTAGTACGGGTAGTATGGAAGTATGCGGTTTCTGCTATAGATATTGTAGCTAGCGAAATTGTTTACTAACACTGTTGGGTTTCAAACAAACGTTCAATTTAAGTACATCGCA
The DNA here is from genome assembly GCF_036373705.1 of Amia ocellicauda. Taxonomy (NCBI): domain Eukaryota; kingdom Metazoa; phylum Chordata; class Actinopteri; order Amiiformes; family Amiidae; genus Amia; species Amia ocellicauda. The sequence goes on from NC_089863.1 coordinate 3,656,140, forward strand.
TGTTTATATAATTCATCTTTCAAATTTCCATGATGATATGGTGAGTCATCATAAGTTCCAGAAAAGTAAAACAAGTGGAGATGTCTGTTTCCTGTATCAAACCAGAGAGCATAGAATTTCCCATAGAAATTGTACAAATATCCACTGTGTCGTCACTGATGAAGGTGACCTAAACTGGATCACAGAATGGGGCAAAACGGTATTGTGCTCAGTCGCATTTCACCTTGTAGTCTCCAGTGCACAGGACACATAACAGCAGTCTTCCTGCTCTCCGTTAGTCTCCTCTGCCTTACAGATGCAAACCAGTAAAATCCGTGAACAATAATTACCCTTGTTAATGGCTTGTCTTACAGGGCATAAGGAAGGAGGGGAGAGGAGAAGACAGAAATAGCACCACAAAGAACGGATTGTAAATAAACCTGCACTTCCTTCACCCTAGACAGACCCCACATGGTCCAACACCATGTACACATAAGTGGGAGCATAAGGTGGCAGAGTTATATAAAGTGCAAAATCACAGCAGTGCTGAACAGCCCAGGAGAACAAGCTGCTGTATTACAGGTACAGTCTGAGCAGATGTCTTGGGCAATCGCTTGAAGGTGGTCAGGGACACTTTTACAATAAACACATAAAATAAATAAAAAAAAACACTCTGTGAGAAAGCGGGAATCGTAGACGTCTGATACACCGCCCAGACACTCACCCACCCCGGCTACGGCACAACAGAGAACTATAGCTGTTGCCATTCACCTTCTCCCGCTCAAGCACTTGGAGATAGACCACCAATTCCCAAGCTAAATGAAAACTTGCTATAACAGTCCTTCAGATATATGTTAACTCATCTTCACAGCCTTATCCCAGGTCATTGTCAATGTGATTGCCATACATTCAGATGCATTTAGACACACATGCAAGCTAATAACACACCATGGTGGAGGTGCGTGGTATGATCTCCAGCTTGTATTCACCACAACAGCATTCTGCAATTTAAAATAAAAACTTTTAAATATGACCAGGATGAAAGATTATTAAATTGTCCTATTACCAAACTCCATTATTTAACACAGATATTGTTCTGAATTAAACAGGCGTAAAACATCGAATTGGTGCAGCTGAAGGAGCTATTGCACTGACCATCTGTCTCAGCACACTGCACACCACCTGTTCAACAGAGACGCACTGGCAGGGAGCTTCACTGGGGACAGACGAAGGACAGGAACAGGTCAACTTCATTCTGGATGACGACAGGCTGGGGGTGGATCTGGTCTGGGGTGTAGTGGCAGGAGGTCATCTGCCAGACATCGATGAAGGCCACAGGGAGGCCCTGGAACATCCTCCTGAGCATGGTGTCCAGCTGCAGGGACAGCCAGTCACTGCCGTAGATGTCCTTGTAGCCGGTGTTGGCCGACTTGATGACCACGAGGGTCTGGGGGCTCCGGTGCAGCAGCGAGCGCACCGCCTCTCGGATGATGGTGACCCGGCGGATGAACACGGCCAGTGGGAAGGTGGTGAAGTGCGCACAGAGGTTGAAGACCACCACGGTGTGGCCTTCTTCTGCCAGCCCGTCGATCTCGTTGGCGATGTAGTGCAGCCGCGCCCTCGGGACCTTGAACGTCCGTAAGGGCAGGCCGTGAGCTCGCCAGCGCAGGACCACATTGTTACCAGTGTCCACTCCCAGCAGAGGCCCTGCCTGATGTTTGTTTTGGGGGTTCATGAGCTTCAGAGCTGGAGGAAGGGAGGATGAAGAGATACAGATGCAGTGAAAGGTCTTGCAAATGATCGAAGTATATCAGAGAAATAGGAAGAAGCAGGGAGAGAGAGGAGTCACAGGGAGGGTAAGAGTGGCGTATCGGGTGTGTTGGTGTTTCGGGCTCTTACTGGGCACATTCTTCCACAGGTATTCAAACCACTGGCGCAACGTGGAGTCGCCCATCATGTACAGCTGCTTGTCCTTCAGGCAGCCGACTATCTGCTCTGCGCTGGAGAAACTGCGAGCGGGGCAGACCAGCGAGGTCCAGCGGTCCTGGAAATAGAACCCGGCCGGAACCGGAGTGTCCAAACCGGGAGCGCACTTCTGCTCCTGTCCTGGGGAGAAACACAGACAGTCTCAGACACAGAGAGACAGAGGCGGGTAAGAAGAGCCAGAGCACAGGAAAAACACACACACACACTCATACAGGTAAAGCCATACTTACTGCTTTCTGTGTCCAAGGGCAGGATGTGAATTTTGGGGTCAGTTCCTGGTATCCCAACATCAACATTAGTTAACTTCCTGTTGGAAGAATAAGTCCAAAGTTCGGTCATAAAAACCTTCAGAACTGAGTACAATCATGGTAATGTGCTGCTGAATTTCTCTGGGCTTCGCTTCACTTTAAAACTTCTCTTAAAATGTCATTAAGTTGTGAACTACACAGCTACACACATTATGTGAGATTTGACCTTGAGGAGAATTGACTCCTCAGGTCTCACACTGGGCATCTCCACAGAGACTCACGTGTCCAGAAGGCTCTTGTCCAGGTCGGTCAGTTTTGCCTGGTAGGTCCCAGCGCTGTGGTAGACGAGGGCGTGGCAGGGCAGGGCAGCTGGTTTCTGGCAGAACCACATCTCCCCGGTCGCAGGATCCTTGTACTCACAGCAGCAGCGTGAGCCGCTCCTCTGGGCGTTGCAGACTACAGTCTCCGATCTGCCCCCCTCCTCAAAATACCCCCGGAAAGACACCTTGTTGGGGTCGTCCTCCCTGTGTCGGAGCAGCACCTGCACGGCTTCGCTGGAGTGGATCAGCCGCAGGGAGATCCGGGCCTGACCGGGCCACAGGAGGGAGAAGTGGACTGTGTAGGTCCCGTTGCAGTGATCCTGCACCGAGCCATAAGTGCTGGCTTTGAGCTCCAGGGAGTGCAGCCGAGCCTGGAAGAAGTCCCCTCCGTAGCTTTTGGGATTTCCAGAGAAATCCCTGGTGACCAGAGTGACGTTCAGAGTGTCCCCCACTGTGTAATTGTCCCTCAGGTTCTCCACGTAGTAGAAGCAGTGTCTGGGGTCTGTGGTGTCGTTCAGGGAGGTGACAGGCCTGTCTGGGGACGGCCAGCGAAGAGCCTCCCTGAGAGCCTGCCACTCCTCTGGGCTGAGGTGGATCTGGTCCCACTGATGTTGGGAGAGGGGGCTAGGTGGCTTCACACTCAGGGGTTGAGTCCCCTCCTCCCAACAGTACAAATACACCTTGATGGGATACAGGAGAGACAGATACTTGTGTAAAAGATACTACGCACCCCTGTGGACACTTGTGTAAAAGATACTGTGCACCCCTATGGACACTTTCTGTTTCCAGACACCTGGGGAAGCTGTTTCCTCAAAACTGGCTACTCTGATTCACAGAAAAGCTGCGCAAGACAGCATTTTCAACATATTAAACATCTTAATAGCCAGTCAGTAGCTTGGAATTTAGTTACATTGAGTTGAAACTGTTCAGAATTGTGTGGTATTGAACAATGTGGCTTTGCAATGACAGGAAAGCAATCAATATGTTTAGAAGACATACTTACACTCAAAATCACCAATAGGCCTATTAGAGGACAAAGGAGAGCAGCCGTCCTTGCCGTCCTCATTTTTGACAGTCTGTTACAAAATGGAGAAATAATGTGTGAAACCCCAGACCATTTAGAAACTCGTACTTTATCTGTTTAATCCTGGAAATGTTTTATACATGAAATGGTTTATAAAAATTCTAACAATTTTCCCAAATCTATTTTCATATCTGTGGTTTTCCTTTGTACCCTTATGGGACTAACTTCCAGCAAAGTGAAAGTAACTGGCAGCTTACGTTGTTTTAATTACAAAATTTTGGGACACTAAAACAAGTTTGAAACAAGGCCACTTTACTCTCCCTAACCCCTCTACCACTGTAGGATGGGAAGATGATGTGAAGGTGAAGTGAGGCTGGGAGCTGGAAGCACGGACGCGTCACACAAACAAAATCTCGGTAAAAAAAATGTATATCCATCAGTCTTTCTGTGAAAAAATGTGTTGAAGTTGTCATTATTTTAATTTTTGTCCTTGAACAAACTCAGACTGTTAAATTTAACACATTAATTCTAAGAGTGTGGGTATTCGCTTGTCTTCAACTGTTCAAGACGACCAGCCTTCAGATCTTTTTAATGGGTAGAGCCAGAATATCAAGGGGCCCCTAACATATGACATCAATAATATTTATTTACAATAATAATACAAAAAGTTCGGACACAATATGCCGGCTGTGGAGTAGTGATGGGCAGTTCGTGAATGAGGGGTATAAAGTAACAAAGTACAAATACTTTGTTCCTGTACTTAAGTATGTTTTTCGAGTATTTGTACATTACTTAAGTATTTATTATCACCCCCTCCAAGCACACGGCACAGAGAAGTGAGGATTGATCTGACAGCGCATGTGTGTCCGAGCTGCAGTGTACCGATGTCATGTAGCGCAGTGGACAGTATTGTGTTATTTTGATAATTAGCAGATGTTTTGTGTTGCAGTAGATCGATGGGTATTGTGCATGTAGCTGTATTTCAATAGGAGCTCCACACTGCATTAAGGAAAATTACCATTGCTCAGATTTAAACGGTCTACTTTCTAGATTTTTTCACCGCGACTTGGAAGAATCTGACCAATCAGAATTAACATCAACCCACGTGGAAACATGCACAGTATACGCATGCGCCATAACAAACCGCGTGGATGACGAGAAGTGAATTAATGATCCACAGCAATATCCATTACTGTTTCATTGGACATTAAAGACAAACACATCCATTAAAAAGACAATGCGTGGGAGACCATCACAGCAGTTCTACTTTAATGACAGCTGTCCATAAAATATACAGTATTAATAAATAATATGCATAATTAAAGCTGAGAAGTCGCTCAAGTCGCTGCAGCTAAGTATCGCTTTCTCTCACGTTTCCTCGTTTAGTTAAGTTACAAAGACTGTTTACGTGGTTTGTTGTTTAGCTACAAATTGTATATCTTGCACCTGTATTGTCGGAAAAGCACCGACTGTTTGTTAGTTTGTTAGTGAATTCAGCCAGTAACCCAGCGCACTCGACACGCCCTGTCTCCAATCAGAAGCGTTACACTGTGTAGGCTGTGATTATTTAGCATTTGTTTAACATTACTACGAGCTATTGTTCAGTGTAATTGCGTGTGTCTGGTCTTTGTCTGTATTCAGATATTAAGCGGCCAGTAATTGTGCTATTAGCAGTCCTGCGTGGGAGGGAGGGCCATCTTGACCAGCCTTGTGTCATTCAACGTAACACAGGTGTGCACTGTCCTCATTAGTTACAGGTGACGTATTTAACAGCCCCCCACCCCTCTGCGCCAGCAGTCAGCGCCAGCAGCCTCAGTGCTCCCCTTCCGAAGGGCCCCAATTACAAAGGGCAGGGACTCTAGCTGCGGGGACTCAAAAGGGCCCCAATTACAAAGGGCAGGGACTCTAGCTGCGGGGACTCAAAAGGGCCCCAATTACAAAGGGCAGGGACTCTAGCTGCGGGGACTCAAAAGGGCCCCAATTACAAAGGGCAGGGACTCTAGCTGCGGGGACTCCAGCGAGGAGAAGACTGAGAGGGGACAGCAACAGCAGGCAACCATGACGATCTCTCCAATTCCTGTCCTGCTCTCTCCTTCCTCTCAGCATGCACCTGCGCGCCATTGTTTCCCTAATCCCTCCAACCTCATCTCTCTGCCTCTCCCCCCTCCTCCTCCCTCTCCTCTACTTCACTCTCTGGAGGCCTGTGGAACTGCCACTCAGCTTCCAATAAGGCCGACTTCATCTCTGCCTTTGCCTCCCACCAGTCTCTGGATTTCCTCGCTCTCACCGAGACTTGGATCTCCCCAGACAACTCTACCACCCCTGATGCCTTATCCTCTCTCTTTGTCCTGTCCCACTCCCCTTGTCTTACTGGGCGGGGAGGAGGAACAGGGCTCCTGCTCTCCCCTTCTCTCCTCTTCTCTGTCCCCTCCTCTCTCTCCTCTATCTCGACCCACAGCTTTGAATTCCATGCAGTGGAAACCTCTCCCTCTCACCTCTTCCTTCTAGTTCTCTACCGTCCACCTGGTCCACTCACCTCCTTCCTGGATGAACTCGACTTTCTTCTCTCCTTTCTCCCCTCGCTGTCCTCACCTACCATCCTCCTGGGAGACTTCAACATCCACCTCTCCAACCCTTCCCACTGTGCCGGACTTCTTCCTCTCCTTCACTCCTTTAACTTCTCTCTCTCCCTGTCTCCCCCCACTCACAGGGCTGGCTGCCAGCTAGAGCTCATCTTCTCAAGAGGCTGCTCCCCTTCAACACTCTCTGTGACACCCATGGACAACTCGGATCACCACTTCATTTCCTTCTCCCTTTCCCTCCCCTCCCCTCTCCACTCACTCCCTCTGTCACCTTCCGCCGTAATCTCCGCTCTGTCTCTCCCTCCACCCTTGCCTCCACTGCCCTCACTCTCTTACCTTCCATTGATTGTTTTTCAAATCTATCTGTCAACTGTGCTACCTCCTCTTTGTTCTCCTCCCTCACTTGCAACCCGAACTAGTCTGCGTGCCACTGAACAAAAGTGGAAAAGGACCAAACTCCCAGCTGCCCTCGAACTCTACCGCTCCCTACTGTCCACATTCTCGTCCTCTCTCACCTCAGCCAAGAAGTCTTACTTCCAATCACTCTTCGAATCCACTATCAACAACCCTCGCAAACTCTTCTCCCCTTCATCTCCTCCCTCCTCAACTCCTCACTCCTCTCTGGCTGTTTCCCCTCTGCATTTAAACAAGCTACCTGGTTCTCCTCCTACCTCAGTGACCGGTCCTACCAAGTGACATGGCGAGGCTCCTCATCCACCCCCCAACCTCTCCTCACAGGCGTTCCCCAAGGCTCTGTCCTGGGCCCACTCCTGTTCTCTCTCTACACTCCCTGGGCCCCTTCATCGCTTCCCATGGTTTCTCCTACCACTTCTACGCTGATGATGCCCAGATCTTCCTGTCTTTTCCCTCTTCTGACCCTCTCATCCCCTCACGCATCTCTTCCTGCTTGTCTGCCATTTCCGCCTGGATGCACTCGCACCACCTCAAGCTCAACCTCTCCAAATCAGATCTCCTATTTTTCCCCCACTCTTCCTCACCTTCTGCTGACCTCCCCATCTCGATCCCCTTGGAATCCACCACACTCTCCTCCTTCTTCCGCTATAAATCTAGGAGTCGCCCTCGATCCTGCGCTCTCCTTCTCCCAGCACATCACCACGCTGACGCGCACCTGCAGGTTCTTCCTGAGCAACACACGCCGGATCCGTCCCTTCCTCACCGACTACTCCACTCAGCTGCTCGTCCAGTCCCTGGTCCTCTCCCGCCTGGATACTGCACCTCCCTCCCGGCCAGCCTGCCTGCATCCACTACCCGCCGCTCCAGCTCATCCAGAACTCTGCGGCTCGTCTGGTGTCTCTCTGCCCGATTCACACGCTACTCCACTGCTCCACTCCCTCCACTGGCTCCCGATAGCGGCACACATTCAGTTCAAGACACTGACCCTCACCTACCGCTGTCTCGACCACACTGCACCAAGATACCTTCAGACCCTCGTCTCTCCATACATCCCCTCCAGACCACTGCGCTCCTCCAGTACCAGAAGAATAACTCTGCCTCCTCTCCACTCCCCTTCCTCCAGAGCCGCTCCTTCTCATCCCTGAACCCTAAGTGGTGGAACGACCTGCCCACCGAAGTCAAAACAGCAGAGTCCTTGACCTCATTCTGGCGCTTACTCAAGACGCATCTCTTCCCACAGCACTTGTAATATTAGTCCTCTACCCCTGCTAGATAGCACTTCAGCTTATTATGCTCCTCACGTTCTTGATTGTTTTCCTCCTGGCTCCCTTTCCCGTAGCCCTCGTCTGTAACCCTACATCTTGACAGCACTTAGCTTTCACCGTCCAGGATGTAGGAAGTCTCTTACTGTACTTGTGTAAATTGTAAATTGGAATCTGTAAAATGTATTATTTTGAATTGCTATGTTTTAGCTAAGTTGAACTTGTAATGATTGATGCCTTGTACTTCTCTGTATTTTTGCACTTTGTTTGCACTTATGTTGTAAGTCACCCTGGATAAGGGCGTCTGCCAGAAATAAAAATAAATAAATAAATACATTAATAATAATAATAATAATAATAATAATAATAATAATAATAATAATAATAATAAAAGTGTTTCTAATGTTACATATTCATTTTATTATTCACTTTATTATATAAATAGTACAATTGTATATGAGAAAAGGTCCCGAAAACATGTCCATGTTAATGTTTACACTTTACATAAAAAACAAGTTTTTAAGATGGCATGTGTAAGGACAACGTCAGTTTATATATATTATAATGATACAGGCATTTTGTTTGACATAATCATTGTGGGAGTTCACCACCAACGGCAGGAATGACGGAGAGGATGCAGGGTTAATCACAAACACAAACAGTCTGGCGCGGCACTCTGTACATGCTACCTTCTCTCACGCTCTCCACACACTGAACTACTCTCAACTCCAAACTTCTTCTCTTTCACGCAGGAACCGGGCACCCCTATTTATGCCTTCTGACCCCGTGACTGGGTCCTCCAATCACGGCGCCTCCCGTGTTCCCGTGCGGGGCTAACCCTTAACCCCAGAACTACCCCGCTATAACACAAGCATACACATGCACCACCAATGTGACCTACCAAGCTTGCATGCACTCTGTGAACCGCCCATCCCCCAACAGAACCCCAAACACACACATGAACATGCACCCCCCCAGTCCCAGATTGCTACAATGTATATATATAATGAAAAATTGATTTTATAGTCACTTTCAATTATTACGTATTTATAGCCCAGATGAAGACATAGCAGTGTCGAAAGGCGTTGTTATTCAATAAAATGAAACTTTTGTAATGCAAGAGTCCTGTCTAAATTCTAAATACCTAATAAGTCAGTTTGGCTTGATTTGAGTAGGACGTGTTCTAACTTAGCAGCAAGTGTGGCCCTGCCGAGCTGAGCTCCCCCAAAAGAACGAATAGCAGAGAGCCGTTCAGAATCAGTGAACCAAAAAAAGGAAAGAATCGAAGTCTCCAGTTCCTTGGTGAACTGAAAGAGGAAGAAGCAGATCTTGAACATGCTGAGCTATGTGCAGGGACGTGCAGGCAGGGTAAGACTGCAGTACATATTTGCAGAGCCGGCCCTAGCCTTTTGGGGGCCATAGGTGAGATTTGATTGTGGGGGGCCCCCACCTCGCTGTAAAACATTTTAATGGTGCCCATCTTTATGGCGGGGAGAAAATGTTTGGGTAAAACTAAGAGAGACACAAACATTGAAACATATATTGCACTTTAACATACACTGAAATAGATTTAGTAATACATACACATTTAAATAGTACACTGTGCACATTGAAATAACAGCAATAACTAATAAAGAGTTTAGATAACAAAAACACCCATGCCATAAATACTCAATACTGAAAATACTATATTACACATTAAAACATAAAATGTATTAAAAAAATACAAGACTATCAAAAATCATTAGCTGACAACTGGCAAACCACTGTAGTAGTTAACTACTAATAATCAGCTATGTATCAAAGTGATCACATCACCAACATTTTCAAAAAATAGATCATTACTTAATCAACTACTTAATTACTGAGCTGGATTATTGCTTGATACAGAATAGTTAATTGCTTACAAAGTTCTGACATTTTATAGTCCCACTACTTGGAATATACAAAACGGTTGTTAAAGTTCCGGTGCAATTCTCCTCATAAACTCCTCAGCGATATACACTTATATCCATCATATTTACATGACATGTTTCATTCATATCCCTGACACGCGTGTTCTGACCTCACTCTAGACAGTATGCTCGAGTCACAGGTTAAATGCCCCTCTCCTTCTCGGGTTTACATGGTCTTAGTTTATTGCAGTAGAGATGAGCTGCTGTTTACCCGCAGCCATGCAAAGGGCAAAGGAGTGTCTTATGCATTATGCCTTGTTTTAATGATCTTACCGAGTAGTTTTTCATGTCACTGACGGAGCTATAGTCGTGAATTACAACACGATGTACATGAACAGTGCAAAACAGACCCACAATAATATAGAGAGCATAAGAACATAACAAAGTTTACAATCGAGAGGAGGCCATTCGCCCCATCGTGCTCGTTTGATGTCCATTAATAACTAAGTGATCCAAGGATGTTATCCAGTCTATTTTTAAATGTTCCCAAATTTTCAGCATCTACCACATCGCTGGGGAGTTTGTTCAGATTGTGACGCCTCTCTGTGTGAAGAAGTGTCTCCTGTTTTCTGTCTTGAATGCCTTGAAGCCCAATTTCCATTTGTGTCCCCGGGTGCGTGTGTCCCTGCTGATCTGGAAAAGCTCCTCTGGTTTGATGTGGTCGATGCCTTTCATGATTTTGAAGACTTGGATCAAGTCCCCACGTAGTCTCCTCTGTTCCAGGGTGAAAAGGTTCAGGTCCTCAGTCTCTCAGTAGGACATTCCCTTCAGACCTGGAATAAGTCTGGTTGCTCTCCTCTGAACTGCCTCTAGAGCAGCGATATCTTTCTTGAAGTGTGGAGCCCAGAACTGTCCACAGTATCCAGATGAGGTCTAACTAGTGCATTGTACAGTCTGAACATCACTGCCCTTGTGCTCAATTCTACACTTTTGACAATATACCCTAGCATTTTGTTTGCCTTTTTTATTGCTTCCCCACATTGTTTGGATGGAGAAAGTGAGGAGTCCACATAGACTCCTAGGTCTTTCTCATGTGTTACTTCATCTAGTTCTGTTCCTCCCATAGTGTAATTATAGTGAACATGTTTGTTACCTGCATGTAATACCTTGCACTTGTCCACATTGAATTTTATCTGCCAGGTGTCGCCCACAACTGAATATTATCTGAGTCCCTCTGAATAGCCTGTGCTGCCGAGATTGTATCTGCTGAGCCACCTATTTTAGTATCATCTGCAAATTTGACAAGTTTGCTAACTATCCCAGAGTCCAGATCATTAATATAGATTAGAAAAAGCAAAGCAAAATTCTGCTAGTCCCTTTAGTACCTCCTCCTCATTTATCCTGATCTCTCTTAGGATTTGACTGGACTGGTTGTTAACCTGTGGCATGTTAACTGTTTTTTCTTTTGTAAAAACCTCTGTGAAATACTCATTTAGAACATTTGCCACATCTTGTACGTTTTCCAAGATACTTCAATTTGTGCCCTTTATCTGTTTCACTTCCTCCTTTATTGACCTCTTGCTGTTGTAATATTGAAAAAAGCTCTTTGCATAAATTTTAGCTCCAATAACTGTTTCTATTTCCCTCTTTGCTTTCCTGCGTAATGATATTAGGAAACAAAAGCGTTACACATTGCAATTAACCATGAAACGCCCAACGGCACTTTAAGTCGAAACCCACAATAAACGGACTAGTTATTTTGCAATTTTAAATGTTACTCTTTCAGGATATATTATTTCGTTTCGTTTTGTTAGCAGATAAACTGCTGTTTCCGGCTTTTTGTGGTGGAGCAAAAACTTAATGGATCAGACCACATTGCAGCAGCTATGAGAACCAGTCAGCAGCTCATTCATTGTCATTGGACATTAACATGTGGTTGGCTAGTTTGCTTACATGGTATGTTGTGTTGATTTCAAAGCTTGTTGCATGCATTGAGGTCAAACACACGCATCACTCGACAGGCGAGGTGACATTATGAACAACGGCTGATGCATGCTACACACCAGAGTCACAAAAGTGGTTGAGTGTGCAGGTTGGGAGGGGACACACAAGCATGAAAAGTTTGGGCATTTCTGGAGAACTCCTGCTTGATTTACAGGGGGGTCACCACATTTTCCAGTGGCTGTAAGAAACTGAGCCCCCTGGAAAAAATGGTGACCCCTTCCTTAGTGACAGCAAATACACACCAGAGTCACAAAAGGTGTTGAGTGTGCATACAGAATGCAAATAATGTACCATTATAATCTCCTTTAAAGTTCAAAGTTTCTGTTATTGCTTCACCTGTGTGTGTGATAGTGTGATAGATTAAATCACTTACAAATAAATAGGTAAATAAACATTTAGAAGATGGTACTGCATTTATGTCGCTGAAGTATGATGTCTGCATACGTTTACAAGTGGTATTACTTGCGTAGTAACAGTCTCAATGCGTGTGTAGTTGTCTGTGAAAAATACACGTACATCGTACAATACTTCATTTAATTACCTACATGAATCCGTTGCGTTAAGTTTTCTTTTTAATTAGCAGATACACTAACCCGGGGCGACTTACACAGAATATATATTTAACAGTAAGAGCAGATCAAATACAGAATAATCTCAGTACTAAGAAGTGCAGCTTTAATGTATATACAGTTCGATAGCCTAGTAAGAGTACATATCCTATACTAAGTGTAATCTAGGTTTAGCTGTGACTCACAACAGTGAAATAATAAAGCGGTTACAAAAATGAATTGATGTTCAATAAATGTTCAATTAAATAAATATCAGTAGTGATAAGAATATATGTGTGGTGTTATTGTTTGTTAAAAAGGCATTCAATATAACTGTGACAACCAACCAAGTGTCGGGGCTGGATGTCACCAGTGCACCCTGTCTGTTAACCAGTTATACATTCAGTCAAGAGTGAAGATCTAGACAATGGCCATTTGTACACAATATATAATTTGTTCAGGTGGAATTGGAAATAGCAGCCTATGATGTAGGGGGCCAGAGAAATATAAGACTGAGTAAAAAGTGTGACAGCCAGCCTCGGTCCCCCCTGCAGTTTACGGTGCAAACTGCTCAGCTCGTCACTCGTGGTCGTTTTCATGATTCACTTCCTGTTTTCTCAGGACTCAGATCATATTGCGATAATCAAGTGAGCTCGGCTCCTTTGGTATTAATAAAACACCGGATATTTACATTTTACATGATTAATGCATATAAGAAATGGCAGCATAACGCGTGCAATAACAAATACATATGCCGGCAATGAAGTAACTAGATGCAGTAGTCTCACACTTTTGACAGTCTGCTTCTGATACAACCGAGTAATACACGGGTGCGCTCATGTTGTGCAGCAGGATGTGCGCAGATCTGACCTGCAAAGCGATTCATTTTCATAATCTGTGATGATTGTCTGTATCATGAACACATCCAATATTTAAACGCACTGTATGTAGTTATTGAACACAACAATAGGCTGCTGTATTTGTGAATATTATAATCAGTGCACATTGCGCTGCCGAATGGTGATTGTTTTGCCTATAAAAATATACAATAACAGTAGTGACGTCCCCTAAATATCCACGTAGGAGTATGTTACTGCTACTGCCATACCTTTAAACATATAGTGCTACTTTACATAATGCATTAAATGAAGGGTTTTTATAGCAATTCGTTATTTCTGACACTTATTTTCTCGAACAAACAAAAGTACAAATAAGCCGCAAAATGATTGAAAAATGAGTCGCTCACACGCAGCATCTTTAGATAAAATTGTACGCTCTGATGTATTCACTTTAATTTGCATTATATTCCATTTAGAAAATGAGAGAAATACCTTTGTGACACCCTTGATGAATATACCCCAATATCTAATTGATGTCTGATTACTGATGTTACCGTTACATGTTATCTCAACAAAGATTTTTTACAAAAGTAGTGGGACACATTTTTTTTTTTGGGTAGTAAAAACATGAAAATTGTGAGATGAGAGAGTGAGTGATGACAGATAGAGTTAATCTGGGGGGAGAATAAAAGAAAACAACTAAAATACACTTTCTTGGTGTTAACTATACAAAAACAGTATACAGTATATCTCTATAGAGGAAAAAACACTGTACAGCTTCAGGATGAACCTAGAATGAAAACTCCAAACATCATTTTTTTGGCTGAAATTACTTTATTTTCATGTGTTAGAAGACAGTACCCTGTACACATTGTGTAGAAAATAACACAAAATGTGTCATACTAGTACTATAAACACACACACAAAAAACGCTGACATTTTTAAAATTTAAAAAACGGTCACTGATAAAATATTTTAATTGTAGTTACTATTTTGATAATACATTTGATTCATGTACACATACTACAATTTTGTTAACCTGCACTGAAATATTTTGCTAGTAAAATTAAGCCCACAGTTCAGTGCATCTGATGTAAACTCTGCTAACACTTCGATGCTGATTTCGTAACCAGAACATAAACTTGTCTCTAACTTTCACACGGATACCGAGCGGGGTCTATAAATATGTGCTGTGCTGCACACGATGGATTTATTACATTTCTGTATGTATCTGTTTGTTATTGTTGTATTCATTAAACACACATCTGTTGTGGTTAATAAGGCAGCGGTTGGGCTGGTAGATATGTTTTTAAGTGTAATTCTCAGCTTATCCGTTTTCAAATCGCCCTGTTTGAATTAAAGCGCAAGAACCTGCGGCACTGACACAATCACTTCTCTTCATAAGAAGAGTGACGCACTTTACTAGTTATTCAAACACTTTAAAACACGTGAAAGTAATAATTTATTCTTACCTTCCAGTTAGGCAATAAAAATCATCCTTAACTCCACTACAGTTGATTTGAAATCCTTTTCATTCCGAAAACAGTCTTAAGTGACAGAGGTGGCGCAGGGATGCTATAGGCTTATTGCTTATTGAAATATGATTGAGCTCAGGTTAAACACTTGTGGTGAAACCGAAAGTATCCAGACATCTCAGATGACATCTGTTTCCTCCCCCTGCACAAAAAAAGGCAAAACTCTTGACATACAAACAAACCTCCATGCATTTATTCATGAATGCTTCTATTATTTATTGTTGGCCCTGGAATTTCCTCCATACATCCTCCTCAACACAAATACTGTTTGGGAGAGTAGTTCTTAGTTGAAGTAGTTCTTATAGGATTGTGAAAGATGTGTTTTGGAGGCAGAGGGCCTCAGAGGAAGTTGTGGACAGATGCAGACAGGCTGATAAGAACAGTGGGTCTCACAAGGGGTGGCCAGGATTGTACCACTGGATACGAATAGCCAGAGAAGGAAGGAAGGGGGGTAATTGCATAATTTCTTGTGGTAGCATTAAGGAAGCTATACACTGTGAAAAAAAATCTGTGAACTTTACATGTACTTGCAGCAGAGTAATTAAAACGCTATTATACAGTTATTACTGTCACACGAGAGTTACAAAGGTGTTCACCGTCAGTATCGCAGTACACTGCAGTGTTTGGTGTCTTCTGAATCATCTCTGAGTACAATGCCATTTAGCAAGCTCAGTCATTACTCCAGCACAATCGTTTGCTGCGTGTTGCTCTGCCCACCATGCTCCACTGGCCCTGCACTACATATCTGTGCCCACTGTTTGGATGTTGTTCTAAAGATATGGTTATCTTCCTGTTTCTGAGGCGATCGAGCCACCAGCCTAAACACTTTGGTGTTTTATTTCTCGCAACAGGAACAGCGATGGCATGTTTCCAGAGCTTAGACACCTTTGAAAGCAGGAGAGATTTCATTAAAATAAAGCCCCCTCTGTAGCTCTGGGGAGGCTCAGAGTGTCTCCGACTGAGGAATTGTCCCTGAGGTTATTATTATTGTTATTATTATTATTATTATTATTATTATTATTATTATTATTATTATTATTATTTATTTCTTAGCAGACACCTTTATCCAGGGCGACTTACAAAATATAAGCAGAATACAAAGTGCAACAATACAGTGCAGTACAAGGCATCAAACATTACAAATTCCAATTTACCTAACAGTGCAATTCAAAGCAAAATACATTTTAAAAATTCCAATTTACACAATATATAAGGTCTTACATCCTGGACTGTAAAAGCTGATAAGTGCAGACAAGATGTAAGGTCACATTCAAGGGTCAGGGAGATCAAAATAAACAATACAAGTACTACTAATGCAAGGCAAGCAGTATGTTAAACGTTGTATAAGTGCTATCTTACAGGAGAGTAAATGACTAAAGTGCTGTGGGAAGAGATGCGTCTTGAGTAAGTGCCAGAATGAGGTCAGGGACTCTGCTGTTTTGACTTCGGTGGGCAGGTCGTTCCACCACTTAGGGTTCAGGGATGAGAAGGAGCGGCTCTGGAGGAAGGGGAGTGGAGAGGAGGCAGAGTTAGTCTTCTGGCACTGGAGGAGCGCAGTGGTCTGGAGGGGATGTATGGAGAGACGAGGGTCTGAAGGTATCTTGGTGCAGTGTGGTCGAGACAGCGGTAGGTGAGGGTCAGTGTCTTGAACTGAATGCGTGCCGCTATCGGGAGCCAGTGGAGGGAGTGGAGCAGTGGAGTAGCGTGTGAATCGGGCAGAGAGACACCAGACGAGCCGCAGAGTCCTGATGAGCTGGAGCGGCGGGTAGTGGATGCAGGCAGGCCGGCCGGGAGGGAGTTGCAGTATCCAGGCGGGAGAGGACCAGTGACTGGACGAGCAGCTGAGTCGAGTAGTCGGTGAGGAAGGGACGGATCCGGCGTGTGTTGCTCAGGAAGAACCTGCAGGTGCGCGTCAGCATGGTGATGTGCTGGGAGAAGGAAAGGAGCGGAGGTCCCTCACGTAGCAGAAGCAGTGTCTGGGGTCTGTGGTGTCGCTCGCCTATGACTTGAACACATTTTCAAACGCGGAGAAGTTTTCCTTGCCGTGTCAACAGGGAGCACACTCGTGTAGGTGATGGGTTTAAATCCGGGCTTCTTCAGGTTATAACTGTGTGTCTTCTTTCACGCAGAATAGAAAAGTTACAATTTACCCCCGCGGAAGCAAGACCACTGGCCTGTAATTGGATAATTATTATTGTGTTGTGCGTTGGTGAATTTTAACACAGAGCTGTGTTGTCTTTGAACAAACACAGAAAGTGTTACATTTAAAAGATATTTTCTGAGAGTGTATTAAACAAAAAAGCCACAGTGTTGCTATTGCACTCCGATAGTCCCCAGCAGCGAGGCCTGCGTGTTTAATCAGACGCGTTTTTTTTTTTTTTAGTTTCTATGATGTTATGTCTGATTGTAAAACAAACACTACTCTCTCACATTTTGTGTGCAGCTAATGTAATTATACAGAAACATGCAGAGCTTGTTACACTCACAACTTGTAGTAAAGGACCAGTTAAGGACTGTGACTGGTGGAGTGAAACCATCCAATCCCAGAAGAAATTGTTAAAATAGTATAAAAGTCTAAATAAAGAGCAAGTACAATTTACACAGTAAAAACAAGACCAAAAAAAATATGTATATCAAGAAAAACAACAACATTAAGAACCAGATTAATACATTTTTAATTGATTTCAGGTGAATTTATTTGTCTGATGTGCATATCTACTTATCTTTTCACTCCTTCGCAGACCCATAACTGCTTGATATATTTTATATAGTTTATTTAAAAATGTGATTATTATTAAAAACCTGTATTTCCACAAACAGGATTTCTTTAAACATGTCGTTGTTTATAATCTGCTCACGTGTAGTTTGTGTATTGTCACAGGAGGCGACTGCTCTTTATTATTTAATTATCACCGTTTATCTCTTGCATTTATTCACTTTTTATATTCACAATTCATTGAACAATTGTTTCTTTTAATTATGTGTCATGCGGTTTCCTTTTGTTGTTTGTTATGATTGTATTGATCATGTGATTTTATTTCAAGCTAATCGCCAGAGAGAGAGGGGGAGGGGGAGAAACAGTGGACATGTCACAGGAGGCGACTATAGGCCTTGGCATGTTTTACTCAGCTTATCATGGTTCGCAGTTATCAGTTCATTTATTTCATGGTTTCTATCCATTTGTACTTCTCACATGAGTGTTTCTCTAGTCAGCTCTGTGAGGTTTCGTTTCGACCAGAGTGACAGATAATACAGATTTTTTTTCCAATGCCTCGTTTTTCAGCCAATCTAATAAACAGTTGGACTGAAAACTCAGGTCAATTTTTACCCCAATAAGATTATTTTTAGAGGGAAGACACGCTCAAGTCACAAGTGTGCAATAATGTATTTGTGACAAAAAATAACTAATTTAATTATATTACTAAAACAGGTCATATTAAGCTTCTGCTGAGTTACAGGAATGAAACCGATTATCTCACTGATCTTCACAGAGAGAAGTTGTGGTCAGTTTAGTTAGCAGCTGGCAGCTGGGTGCATCTCTCACTCTCTGTCTCTCTATCTCTATCTCTCTTCCTCCTTCTTGGTGTTGATCTTCTTCTGTGCTTCTTTGTTCAGTTTACAAGTTTATAGAGTTCATCTCAACCAGTCATAGTGGAACAGCTAGAGATAGAGATCTAGACATCTAGTCCAGGATGCCTGTCTTCTGATTGGCTCCTAGTCAAATACCCCAAAGAGGCCAAGCAGTTAGGTTTCTTATTGCCATATTGAAATATTTGTATCACGGCACCCAAACCATGGTGTGGTGTTGGCAAAATGTGATTTGTTAAAAAGGAAACTTATGAAAGAAGGAATGGACAAAAAGAAGAATGAAGAAGAAGAAAAAATACTGAGACAAAAAGAGGACTGCCGGCCTGACCAGACTTCCCTTAATATTACTTATGTTCAGTAATATAACTGAATTATATTAATTAGCTATTTTAGCTAGTTTATTTTATTATTCGTTTTTTCATGTTCATTTTATTAACAGAGAATAATGAGTAACTAACATTGTCACTCAATAAATTAGTCTTTTAGACTCCAGTCTTGCGTTTCTAAAGTATTTTCCATTCATTACTGCTGTTGTCATCCGTTACCTTTCAATTCCAAACCGTTCCCCCAGAGGGTGCTGGGAAATGACCTTTACCCCAGAAACACTGACTGATAGGCCCCTGTATGCTGTCCGTCACTGGGCCCGGCTCCTGCCCCAGCTCAAGCACACGGCACTGGGGAACAACGCCCTTTTCAACGCCACACTGAGAGCCTCATCGCTTCTGTGTTCTCAGCTCTACACGCGTGATGTGTATACATATTACATCATGTACACATTGTTACTATTACATACACCGATCAGCCATAACATTATGGCCACCTGCCTAATACTGTGTAGGTCCCCCTTTGCTGCCAAAACAGCCCTGACCCGTCGAGGCATGGACTCCACTAGACCTCTGAAGGTGTGCTGTGGTATCTGGCACCAAGACGTTAGCAGCAGATCCTTTAAGTCCTGTAAGTTGCGAGGTGGGGCCTCCATGGGTCGGACTTGTTTGTCCAGCACATCCCACAGATGCTCGATTGGATTGAGATCTGGGGAATTTGGAGGCCAAGTCAACACCTTGAACTCGTGATTCATCAGACCAGGCCACCTTCTTCCGTTGCTCCGTGGTCCAGTTCTGATGCTCACGTGCCCATTGTAGGCGCTTTCGGCAGTGGACAGGGGTCAGCATGGGCACCCTGACTGGTCTGCGGCTACGCAGCCCCATACGCAACAAACTGCGATGCACTGTGTGTTCTGACACCTTTCTATCAGAACCAGCAGTAACTTTTTCAGCAATTTGAGCTACAGTAGCTCGTCTGTTGGATTGGACCACACGGGCCAGCCTTCGCTCCCCACGTGCATCAGTGAGCCTTGGCCACCCATGACCCTGTCACCAGTTCACCGCTTTTCCTTCCTTGGACCACTTTTGATACTGACCACTGCAGACTGGGAACACCCCACAAGAGCTGCAGTTTTGGAGATGCTCTGACCCAGTCGTCTAGCCATCACAATTTGGCCCTTGTCAAAGTTGCTCAGATCCTTACACTTGCCCATTTTTCCGGCTTCTAACACATCAACTTAGAGGACAAAATGTTCACTTGCTGCCTAATATATCCCACTCACTGACAGGTGCCATGATAACGAGATTATCAGTGTTATTCACTTCACCTGTCAGTGGTCATAATGTTATGGCTGATCAGTGTATGTGTCTTTGGCACAGCATCTCAGTATATATTATATGTGTCTCGGTATATATTGTATAAGTCTCAGCATTTCAGTATATAGTGTATACGTCTCACTGTGTTTGTGATCCCGGTCTGGAAGCAGGCAGCTGGTAAAAAGGTGAAATTCAGGGCTCTAGGTTTCATTCACCACACCTCCTGCACGGTCAGAACTATTGAGTAACCATGCAGCGTGTGTGTGTCTGTGTGTGTGTGTGAGTGTCTGTGTGTGTGCAAGTGTCAGTGTGTGTGGGTGAGTGTCAGTGTGTGTGTGCGTGTGTGTGCGTGTGTGTGGGTGCTGGTGTTGATTTTTGTGCAACCCTGAGCTAGACATCAGCGCCTCTCTGCTGTAGCTGCCGCCCGTGTGCCGAAGCCTCGGGTCTGCGCTGCTCAGAGCGTGTGTGTCCCAGCCTGCGTGTCCCTGCCCATCGGGGCTGGTAGTCACCGACACACGACGACTGTGTTTCAGTCGAGATCTCCACCGACGACAACCCACTACTCTCCCCCAGAGACGAAGGGATTTCTGGGCGGTGACTCGGCGCAGTGGAGCTCCTCGGGGTTCCCTGGCCTGAGGAACCAGATCCCGCACTCCATGTTCGAGAGAGGACCGCAGACACGGCAGCCTTCTGGGGCCCTCCTGTTGCTAATGGATCTCCTCACAGAGCTGCAGTCCTCCTGGGACCATCCGGCTAGGCCCCCCGCCCCGGCATGGGCTGGTGAGGCCTTTGCCAGGACACAGGGAGCGAGCGAGGCCGACTGAAACACTTTCAACGTGTGTCTATGACTACCAGCCCCAATGGGCAGGGACACGCAGGCCGGGACACACACGCTCTGAGCAGCGCAGACCCGAGGCCTCAGCACACGGGCGGCAGCTACAGCAGAGAAGTGCCGGTGTCTAGCTCAGGGTTGCACAAAAATCAACACCAACACCCAAACACACTCACATACACACACGACGCAGAGCCTACGAAGGAGACTGATAGAGCCCTACCAGAATATATATATATATATATATATATATATATATATACACTCACACACACACACACACACACACTCGCCGCATGGTTACTCACCGGTTCTGGCCGTGCAGGAGGTGTGGTGAGTGAAACCCAGAGCCCTGATTTTCACCAGCTTGCCTATCCGCTGTTCAAGAGTCCCGGAAGTGGCAGCCGCCTGCTTCCAGACCGGGATCACACACACGGTGAGGCAGTACTACTACTACTACTACTACTACTACTACTACTACTACTACTACTACTACTACTAATAATAATAATAATACACGTCAGGGGGGTCCAGCCCAGGTCCTGGAGAGCCCCAATCCACTTGATCTTACAGGTCACCCTCAATCACTAATTTCTAAACACTGGGAACCCATGTGAGTAATTAATCAATTAAGCAAGTCAACCCAGGGACCTCTGCCCTCAGGAGGCTGCAGGTATTCAGATAATTGCTCCACTAGTTTCTAAAGGACTGAATTTAAACCACCTGCTTCACTGATCAGACTGAAATACTTCCAGGTGTTTGTAAATTGGTGATACGAGAGAGACCTGTGCAACCTGCTGGATAGGGGCTCTCCTGGACCAGGGCTGGACTCCCCTGATAAACATAATGGCAACAATATGTACATGATGTAATATGTATATACGTCACGGGAAGGGTAGAGCCTGTATAACACTATTATACTGCACTTAACACAGTTACTATATCATAAGAGCATGCGTGCATGTACGTATATATTCAAGACATTGAGCTGATCAGTATATTCCACATTAATCACACAGTTGTGCATCGAGTGGCTTCATACACCGATCAACCATAACATTATGGCCACCTGCCTAATATTGTGTAGGTCCCCCTTTTGCCGCCAAAACAGCCCTGACCCGTCGAGGCATGGACTCCACTAGACCTCTGAAGCTGTGCTGTGGTATCTGGCACCAAGACGTCAGCAGCAGATCCTTTAAGTCCTGTAAGTTGCGAGGTGGGGCCTCCATGGGTCGGACTTGTTTGTCCAGCACATCCCACAGATGCTCGATTGGATTGATATCTGGGGAATTTGGAGGACAAGTCAGCACCTTGAACTCGTGATTCATCAGACCAGGCCACCTTCTTCCATTCCATTGTAGGCGCTTTCGGCAGTGGACAGGGGTCAGCATGGGCACCCTGACTGGTCTGCGGCTACACAGCCCCATACGCAACAAACTGTGATGCACTGTGGTCATGAAGCCCCCAGGCACTCGCTGTGTATGAGCAGCAGCTCATTCAATACGGCACGGCTGTCACTCCTGTCTGTGAGAGCAGCACTAGATTCACTAGACCTGGACTGGTTTGCACTGAAATCACACGTGTGACAGATTTCACACATTCACAGCATTGAGACTCGCACTGACATACAGGCTACGGCATCGAGGACAGGAACGACAGACGTGCCGTACGGAGTGACCTGGGCTGCTTGTACAGAACCAGTACCTGGGCTAATGCAGTGAGCGTGCAGCGCTTTATGCACAACTGTGTGATTAATGTGGAATATACTGATCAGCTTAATGTCTTGAATATATACGTACATGCACGCATGCTCTTATGATTTAATAACTGTGCAGTATAATAGTGTTATACAGGCTCTAGCCTTCCCTTCTCACCTCCTTCAGAACTAAATCCCTCCTTCGCTCTTTCAAACCTGCAAGGCAGTGGGAGGCGGTGACATTAAATCAGGCTATTCAAGTGTTTCCGGGGTTAAGGTAATTTCCCAGCAGCCTCTGGGGGAACAGTTTCAAAACTGAATGATAACTCACTGTATCGCTCTGTTATTACTAGAGAGCAATACAAATAATTTTGTTGCAGGACAAGTAAAGTGAAACCTGTTTCTCTGCAGTGGCAAGAGTGCGGACCCCCCCACCTGAACACCGGCCCTAACCGGTCACGGCTCTGTGAGGGAGGGAGGGGGCTGCGGTCGTCCTCGGGGCTCGCCAGGGTTGTGTTCTCGATCTCGGGGGCATTCGCTGACAGAATTACCCTCGGGCCCCGGCGACCCCGTGCTCGGCGCTCACCATAGGCTCTCGTGCTCCCACTCGGCGTAGGCCCGCAGGTGTCTGACCCAGTCGACATAATACTCGCAGCGAGGCCACAAAACTTCGACGCACTCCCAGACTAGGTGGGTGGCGGGAACGCAGTTGCTCATGTCCCCGGTCAGAGCTTTACACACCCGCTGGCCATCACAACACAGGTCTCTGATGCACACATCGTAGATGATCAAGTCCTTTAGGTGGGCGGGGGACGGGAGGGCAGACGACATCACACAATCGCCCGCCAGCTTCACGGCAATGAGCGGGGCCCCGCCGCAGCCCGGCCGACTCCCGTTCTTCTCATGAAGCTCCTGGAGGATCTGCATCTCTTCCTCCCACGGGACAGAGCAGTTTCCAATCTTAGCGAACGTCGACGGATCCAGTTGGGACTTGAGCTCCTTGTGCAGCCGCTCGGTCTCCTGGCAGACGCGGCCCAGGGTCTCTGTCACCAGAGCCATGTGCTCCCGCAGGCTCCCGTCCTCATTCAGCACCAGGTTAGGGATGTCGCTGTCGAACTGGTGGTTGATAACATCCCGGGCAATGTTGGTGGCGGTGGTGTACGTCTCGATGAACATGTACAGCATCCGACAGGCCCGAGAGAGGTCCTGCCTTACGTGGTCCAGGGCGCTGCCCCACGCCAAAGCGATCTCGTGGTCTTGGCTGAGGGAAAAACATTTTTATTGTTTTAAATGGGGATCGTTCCATTATTTATCCCTCCATTTGCAATCCCCGCTCGCTGGGCCGTGACCCGGGTGTCCGTCTGCGGACAGACAAGGAAACGCCCTAAAGCCAGGTCTCCCTCTCGCTGGATGGGAGGAAGTGTGCCACCGTGCGATCCACCAGGTTTTCACTTCCCGTCTCTCAGGCTGATGTGTCCCCCTCTGTTTGAATCGCAGAGCTGGGGAACCAGAGCAGCTGCGCTCCCTTCATGTCCAGTTTACAGACACGAACACACATGACACGCATCGGTGTCGTGGTGCCCATCGTGTCCTCAATACTGCAGTGTTGTACATGATACACAAGACCAGAAAACTGGACTCTTAACAGGCAACAGCCCCTCCATCTCAACGATTTAAACACCGTTTTGTGCTCGACAGACTCGGAGAGCCACTCACCCGGCAGAAACATTGTCCTCCGGGTCCTCCGGCTCCGGCGATTCTCTGCGGAGAAACACAGAAATATAGGAAAACATTCTTCTACTAATCAATAGCTGCGTAGGTGTGTGTGTTGGGGGAGGCGAGAGTGAGGGAGTGCCCCCCCAGGGCCCTGCTTTGAACAGTGCAGACTCTCACAATAAGGACTTTGATGGGATGGAAAGAGAATGACACTAATATAGTTGGAGACACTCTTCAGATCTCTCTCATTTCCTGCAAGGCTACTGAGCTACTTGTCAGAATGATCCGCCTAATGAAAGTGCTTGTGCGCATAAACAGGGCACATGCGCAATCAACAATTTCAAAACACACCCATCAGGGAATACAATTAACTCCCGCCACCCGCCAGATACGGGTAGATTTAGCCAGTGGCGGGTAAATTTGTCAATTTTACCAGACACTTTGGCGGGTGGCCAACAAGTGTGCGGAACTCAACTTTTAGTTTCTGATAGAGTATTTGTCGGTATGTTTCAAAATACAAATTAATTTGTTGACGTTGTAGTGTTGATATGTTAGTTGATTTGGCAAATCGCAATATCATGTTTTTTTTTAAATATATGGCATCTGGACAGTCTTCGGTCCAGCAGGACATATTTAATGGAGAGCAACGAAGCAGAAGTAAGGTGGTTAAGGATAATGACTTTTAATTACTTTTCATGGTCATAATTACTGACTTATTAATTACCTGGATCAAAGTGTTTCAGAATCATAATATGACAGAAAAGGAAAGAGAAGCAAATAAAACACATGCATACACACAGCCAGATATTGCTCTTTCTTTTGAATTCGCTGGAACTCGAACACACAGTTATGTTGAGTGAGGTGTGGAGAGGGAAAGTCAATCGTTTAGTCAAGTAGATTGTATAAATTAGCTAGATAGGTCTTATACATTTTGTATTTCGCTGTTGTGACCGGAAAACATTGCCACAAGGACGCTAATGTTAAGGTATTTCCATTGCAGCTCACACTGCTAAACTGGCAATTGAATGAAACTGTATAAAAAATGTAAAAGAAAAACATATTGGTTGGTCAGTTACAGATGTAATGTCAAAATATTCCTTTATAAAACAAATAGTCACAGCCTTTATAGTTAATTTGAAATTGTGACGATAAAAAGTTGTGATAATGTCGGGACAATAATACAAAAGTCTGACAGGAGGTGGGTGAGAGCCACTCTGGCTATCCAGACGAATACGGCAAGGCACAGAAGCGATCTTTAAGACGATATGCTTCAAAATTCACCATTTCAAGCAAAGTAAGTAAACAATAATTACAATTGCACAATTAAGTGTATCACAGCCACATGCAGTATTTTGCTCAATACTGCAACACTGAATTAAACCTCTCTGCTGGAGAACTGATCCATGAAAGGAAACGAAAGGCAGTGAAGAGTGAAGATGAGTGTGGAGCCCTGTTGGGTGAATTGCACAGCTCTCCCATGGGAGGACACAGCGGCATTGTCAAAACCACAAATGCAATATTACTGGCCAGGGCTGTCAGTTCATCCTGAGAGATGGGTGTGTAGATTTGTATTTATAAAAAAGATCATGCACATCGATGTATGTATATGTAGATGTAAATGTGTGTGTGTGTGTGTGTGTGTGTGTGTGTGTGAATCACGTGTTGACCGTTGTTGATTTTACATTTGGTTGAGCCTGAACAGTAACTATTATTACCTAATATATTTGATATAAAGAAAGTGCACGCAATACCGCACATCTCCTGAAGACATCAGATTTAACATATATACAGTACTGTGCAAAAGGTTTAGGCAGGTGTGAAAAAATGCTGTAAAGTAAGAATGCTTTAAAAAATAGACGTTAATAGATTATATTTATCAATTAACAAAATGCAAAGTGAGTGAACAGAAGAAAAATCTACATCAAATCCATATTTGTTGTGACCACCCTTTGCCTTCAAAACAGCATCAATTCTTCTAGGTGCACTTGCACGCAGTCAGGGATTTTGTAGGCATATCGTCAGATGTCTGATTAAACAATTATACCAAACAGGTGCTAATGATCATCAATTCAACATGTAGGTTGAAACACAATCATTAACTGAAACAGAAACAGCTGAGTAAGAGGAATAAAACTGGGTGAGGAACAGCCAGACTCAGCTAACAAGATGAGGATGCTGAAGACAGTTTACTGTCAGATGTCATACACCATGGCAAGACTGAGCACAGCAACAAGACACAAGGAACTTCTACTGCATCAGCAAGGTCTCTCCCAGGCAGAAATGTCAAGGCAGAACGGGGTTTCCAGATGTGCTGTCCAAGCTCTTTTGAAGAAGCACAAAGAAATGGGCAACGTTGAGGACTGTAGACGCAGTGGTCGGCCAAGGAAACTTACTGCAGCAGATGAAAGACACATCATGCTTACTTCCCTTCACAATCGGAAGATGTCCAGCAGTGCCATCAGCTCAGAACTGGCAGAAAACAGTGGGACCCTGGTACACCCATCTACTGTCCGGAGAAGTCTTGTCAGAAGTGGCCTTCATGGAAGACTTGCGGCCAAAAAGCCATACCTCCGACATGGCAACAAGGACAAGCGACTCAACTATGTACGAAATATTTGGCTGTAGCAGATGCAGTTTGTTGGCCGAAGGGCTGGAGAGCGGTACACGAATTAGTCTCTGCAGGCAACAGTGAAGCATGGTGGAGGTTCCTTGCAAGTTTGGGGATGCAATTCTGCAAATGGATTTGGTCAGAATGAATGGCCTCCTCAATGCTGAGAAGTACAGGCAGATACTTATCCATCATGCAATACCATCAGGGAGGCATCTGATTGGCCCCAAATTTATTTTGCAGCATGAAAATGACCCCAAACATACAGCGAAAGTCATTAAGAAATATCTTCAGTGTAGAGAAGAACAAGGAGTTCTGGAAGTGATGGTTTGGCCCCCACAGAGCCCTGATCTCAACATCATCTGTCTGTCTGGGATTACATGAAGAGAGAGAAGCAACTGTGGCTGCCTAAATCCACAGATGAACTGTGGTTAGTTCGCCAAGATGTTTGGGCCAACCTACCTGCCGAGTTCCTTCAAAAACTGTGTGCAAGTGAACCTAGAAGAATTGATGCTGTTTTGAAGGCAAAGGGTGGTCACACCAAATATTGAATTGATGTAGATTTTTCTTCTGTTCACTCACTTTGCATTTAATTAATGGATAAATAAAATCTATTAACATGTCTATTTTTTTAAAGCATTCTTACTTTACAGTATTTCTTCACACCTGCCTAAAACTATTGCACAATACTGTGTGTGTGTGTGTGTGAAATGTGCACTGCATAAAGATAAGCTAGATTCAGCTTGACTTCTGCGTAGTTTTTTAAGCAAATTTTAACCAAAGCTCAGTCTGTCACAACACCGGCAATGTCATCATTAACCAATTATGTTGGACGGTACTCACAATTAAAGAACCGTGACGGTATGGACCCTCCTCTCTATACGCAACGTGACCATGAAGACTCACAAACAGTGAAAAAGCATTGCAACTGCACTGCAACAAGTCCTGAGTGCCATGGCTTTAATCTGGGATGTGTATACAGTGAGGGAAGAAAGTATTTGATCCCCTGCTGATTTTGTACGTTTGCCCACTGACAAAGAAATGATCAGTCTATAATTTTAATGGTAGGTGTATTTTAACAGTGAGAGACAGAATAACAACAAAAAAATCCAGAAAAACACATTTCAAAAAAGTTATAAATTGATTTGCATGTTAATGAGGGAAATAAGTATTTGATCCCCTATCAATCAGCAAGATTTCTGGCTCCCAGGTGTCTTTTATATAGGTAACGAGCTGAGATTAGGAGCACTCTCTTAAAGGGAGTGCTCCTAATCTCAGCTCGTTACCTGTATAAAATGTAACGAGCTGAGGAATCAGCCCAGAACTACACGGGAGGATCTTGTTAATGATCTCAAGGCAGCTGGGACCATCGTCACCAAGAAAACAATCGGTAACAAACTACGCTGTGAAGGACTGAAATCCTTCAGCGCCCGCAAGGTCCCCCTGCTCAAGAAAGCACATGTACAGGCCCGTCTGAAGTTTGCCAATGAACATCTGAATGATTCAGAGGAGAACTGGGTGAAAGTGTTGTGGTCAGATGAGACCAAAATCGAGATCTTTGGCATCAACTCAACTCACCGTGTTTGGAGGAGGAGGAATGACCCCAAGAACACCATCCCCACCGTCAAACATGGAGGTGGAAACATTATGCTTTGGTGGTGTTTTTCTGCTAAGGGGACAGGACAACTGCACCGCATCAAAGGGATGATGGACGGGGCCATGTACCGTCAAATCTTGGGTGAGAACCTCCTTCCCTCAGCCAGGGCATTGAAAATGGGTCGTGGATGGATATTCCAGCATGACAATGACCCAAAACACACAGCCAAGGCAACAAAGGAGTGGCTCAAGAAGAAGCACATTAAGGTCCTGGAGTGGCCTAGCCAGTCTCCAGACCTTAATCCCATAGAAAATCTGTGGAGGGAGCTGAAGGTTCGAGTTGCCAAACGTCAGCCTCGAAACCTTAATGACTTGGAGAGGATCTGCAAAGAGGAGTGGGACAAAATCCCTCCTGAGATGTGTGCAAACCTGGTGGCCAACTACAAGAAACGTCTGACCTCTGTGATTACCAACAAGGGTTTTGCCAACAAGTACTAAGTCGAAGGGGTCAAATACTTATTTCCCTCATTAACATGCAAATCAATTTATAACTTGAAATGTGTTTTTCTGGATTTTTTTGTTGTTATTCTGTCTCTCACTGTTAAAATACACCTACCATTAAAATTATAGACTGATCATTTCTTTGTCAGTGGGCAAACATACTAAATCAGCAGGGGATCAAATACTTTTTCCCTCACTGTACCTGTGTGTATATGTATTAAATGAGTACAGAAACAGCAGACTTACTCAGAGCTGTCGTGCTCTCCTCCCTGCACAGATACAATGGCCCAGCGGCGGCTGCAGGCGTTGCTGGGAGTTGCGTGTGACGTCACAGGCGTCTGATGGATGACGTCTTCACAGACCCGGTGTAGATTATAGATGTGGATGAAAATGCTACTTCTATTTATTTTGTACAGGTAATCCATATAAACAAAATAAAACATCCCCTTGTAGTTTAAAATAAGTTATCTCGAACAGTAATCATGTTTTATAAGCACACGGTTTATATTGATTTTACTTGCATGAAACATGTTAACCTCCCAGTTAAAGCACATTACTCATAATAAACTGTATGCGCAGTGACGTATGCATTTTGTAATTTGTATTTTATTCAATCCAGAAAAAAGTGTCGGAAATAGCGAATCGGTGTAAAACACTTGATGAATACTGGTGTTCAGTGTATTTAAAAAAAGACAGCTATACTGAATGTAGTAAATACTTCTACAGTTCAGAGTTTGTGTCAACACTATCTTTTTAGGTATATTATTATTCATAATAATATTGATGATTATAATCATAATTTTAATAATGGGTCAGTTTGCATACTTGCATAGTACGGAGCTCCGCACTAAACACGGATCATCTGCAGTTCTCTGCTTTCAGTTCGTTGCAATGGACCCGTTAAGGCAAATAAATCATGCATAATAATTTAAACTTATTTGATATCGTAAAATGCTTATTCCTCTGTGTTATACCAATGTTCAGTTGCACAGCTTACATTCAGCTGTTTGGGGGTCTTCTGTGCATTTAGCAAAAACATTCCCAACACCAGATGTGTTTAAATTTTTTTATTTTGTTTTACATTTCCATAATATTGCACACTTTGCTGTAAAGATGGCTGTTAAAGAATTAACAAAGCAGAATAACGCAGAGTGGTCCACAGGCATGCTGGCAAATGGGGGTAGTGCTCTTTCCGAAAAATATCCTGTTTTTTTATCAGTATAATCGTATATTTTCAAAATACATTGTTTCACCTCACTTTTTTTTATGACGGTTTCGAACTTGGTTATATCCAGCCACTTTCAAGTAAGTAGCGGGCAGTATACAAATCTAATGTTTTAATTTAGATAGTGGACATCTGAGGTGTGGTTTAGTATAATAATGTTAATAACTATAATAACAAATAACAAATCGATATATGAATTATTAGTGCAGCACACACAGGCCTCAGAGACTGAACACACACACACTGACTCGTTCATCCATCCCCCTTCACCTTCCTACGCACCCTTTACCCCATTAACCCTTTATTGGGTGCAGTGGCGTTACAGTATTCAAACATTGTCCATTTCTATCAACAAGAGGGAAAAAAAAGTGCACTTATATTATAACAGAAAGTAGAGGTCAGTATATTAGACCTGAATTTATTCCATGTCACATAAGCACTCAGTGTTTGAACTGTTACTGTGCTTTGAATGTAATATGTTGTAATTAACCTGCAATTAACAGGCAATTACAGGAACTCATGTTGGAATCGCTGCGATGGGATGACAATCCACACAGGACAAAATGGCCTTTCAAAAATGTTGTGTTGTCCAGTCTATGGACTCTGTCAAACCTTGAGTCATACAGAGGCATTGCAGACAGGTTTGATACCAGCAAATCCGCAATTTGCCCACATCTGCACTAATCCTGTACATTAATATCTCATCACCTCTCATACAAGACGCACTGGCCAACAGGTGAAGCCATTCGACACCATGACGTTGGCTTTGGAAGAGCTGGCTTCCCCAACACCCTGCGCTCAGTCAACTGACGACACATTGACAATGCACAGATACACTGCGACAGGAAACCCTTCTGTCCAATGAATCTCACTGCCTTCTGTGACCATAAATGCCAACTCACCCATCCTGGTAGCGGGCATGATGCCCAGGGATTCAGAGTGACTGAGGTCACAAAGTCCTTCAGGAGAACCCGCAGAGAAATGTAGTCACTGCATTTGTTTAGACTGTGGGAGATACACAATCCCCTGCCCTCTGTGTGTAACCATTGTAAATAGTTATGATAAATAAAACTGACAGACATTGTAATATTATTATTTTACTCATCAAACCTTTTATGTGGAATTAAACAGCGCTATTCACATTATCTTTTAATATTCATGTGGCATTGCCAATCATTTACCTTACAGCTTTATTATACAGCATGGATTTCATGTTAAAATAATTGATGTAATTATTTAGTACAGCATTGCCAATGCTGCTGACGGCTTCATTGTGTGATCAGTTGTGTTCACCTGCGCTAAGAAGGTGGCAGCAGTAGTTTTCATTCTCCTCAACATGTCCCTCTTGACCTCTGCATCGTCTCGTTGTCTCACAGCCACGGCTTGACTCCCGCAGGTGCTTCTCAGAGCTGCGCCGTCCAATGAGTTTTGAAGCATTTGGCTGAATCTGAGCAGATAATATAGACCTAAACACTTCACAATTCATCCTGCTGCTTTTGTCAGCAGCCACATCATCAATAAATACAAGGGAACCAGTTCCCTTGGCAGCCATACATGCCCATGCCATAACATGCTTCACAGATGAGGTGGTATGCTTCGGATCATGAGCAGTTCCTTCCCTTCTCCATACTCTTCTCTTCCCATCATTCTGGTACAAGTTGATCCAGAACTGTACAGGGTTCTTTAGATGCTTTTTGCAAACTGTAATCTGGTGTGATGGCATGAGAGGCAAAACGCCCCAAGAACAAGCAGGAACTAAAGACACTGCAGTGCAGGCCTGGCAGAGCATCACCAGGGAAGAAACCCAGCATCTGCTGATGTCTATGGGTTCAGACCTCAGCCAGTCATTGACTGCAAAGGATTTGCCACCAAGTATTGAAGCTCACAATTTAATTCATGATTATGTTAGTCTGTCCAAATACTTTTGAGCCCCTAAAATTGATTGGACCACCTATAAACATGGGTGTAATTCCTACAATTTGGATGTAACTCCCCTCAAATTAAAGATCAAAGTCTACATTTGATTGTTTCCTTTCAAATCCATTGTGGTGGTGTACAGAGCCAAAATAATTACAACTGTGTCACTGTCCAAATATGTATGGCTCTAACTGTATATACACAGTATACTGTATATAGCCTATATATAAGAACATAAGAAAGTTTACAAACAAGAGGAAGCCATTCGACCCATCGTGTCCATTAATAACTAAGTGAACGAAGTAGGGTTAGCCGCGCAACGGCTCCGGAGCCCGGAACCAGCTCCAGAACCCGGAGCGGAGCGGAGCCGGACAGTTTTTGTTAGTTGTGCTCTGGAGCCGGAGCAGAGCTGGAGCTGGCATTGCTGGAGCCGGAGCTGAGGTCATGGAGCTGCTCCCCTCTCTCCCCCTCCATTAAACTCTCCCAGATATTAAGTCCAGTTTTCTTGAATTAACACAATATCTAACTTCATAGATTTTGTTGTGGGGGTTATACATTAAAATCAGTTCTCACACCAGCTCTTAGTACACAATACCTTATTGGATAATGCTTTAAATTACGTGGCACAATTTAATGTTAATAGATTTTCAGTTGGGTAGTAATTCAACTACTTGATTATTATAGTTCAAGAATATTGATGAAATATCTATCTATACCAAAAACATCAATGTGGAAAAACAATGGCTCGGTCATCTAACGTGGAGAAATCTACATTTCCCCCAATTGATTCTTGACATTTGGCCCATGTAGGTTTAAAATGTCCACTTCAGATGGCTGAGCAATTTTGTAACAAGCATTTGTTTCATACTGACAATGTTATTGGTATAGAGAAAAATTACATTCACATTCAATTGATAATTTAGTAATTAGTTGAAATTTAATCGTTGAATATCTATTTTATATTAAATTGGGAAATCTATTTTATATTATATTGTAATCTAATGTATTACCCATTATTTTTAATTCATTGTAATTCTATGATACTTCACTTTCTCTGTCTATTTTTCTCAGCCGGATTTGTACAGTCAGTTCAAGTTAACCTTTATTCATAGAGCACATTTAAAAACAACAGAAGTTGACCCAAAGTGCTTTACAGATCAAACAAACAAAATGACAGAGTAATATAAAAACAAATTAATTTAAAATTAAATATAAAAAAATTGGAATACAGCATCATAAAATGTATACATTTCGAAATATTCAATTATGTATTCAAAAGCTACAGTGTAAAAATATGTAATAATAATAGTTAATGAAGAAGCTGACCTGACATGGAATGGGGGGCTGAGATTAGGACCTATCACAAAAAGGCACGATCGCGCTTAGACCTATAGCAACAACTTATTAGACCCTTATTAGACCCTTAATAAAAGCTGATAAGAAGATCTAAGTACTCTGACAGGGGAATAAGGGTGTAGATCATCACTGATGTATTGGGGCGCAAGACCAGATAGTGCCTTGTAGACATAAATCAAAATTTAAAAGTCAACCCTAAGTTTCACTGGAAGCCAGTGTAGAGATGCTAAAACAGGGGAAATGTGATCCCTCTTTCTTGACCCTATTAAAAGCCTAGCTTCCGCATTTTGAACTAGCTGTAGGCAGGATGACGCAGTTTGGGGCAGACCAATGTGCAATGAATTGCAATAGTCTAACCTTAATGTAATAAGTGAGTCGATCACAATTTCCAAGCCTTTATAAGAAAGAAAATGTTTAATTTTCGCAATAAATCTCAAGTGGAAAAAAACTACCATTAACAACAGCACTGAGCTGCTTATTGAAAAGTAGAGAGGAGTCTAAGATCACTCAAGACTGCTCACATGATCCTGTACGTTCAACGACAGAGGACCTAACTGAGCAACCAAACCAGGTCAGGAGGACATGGAGGAACCTAGAATCAGAACTTCAGTTTTGGTTTCACTTAATTGTAAGAAATTATTTGCCGGCCAATGTTTAATATCTTTGAAACAATTTAGGGCGTTCTCAGATGAACAATTATTACCTACATTCATTTGTACTAATAACTCTGTACCTACGAGGGTTAAAGGCAAGTGTCGTATATGGAATTACTCAGCAGAAACTGGACATGCAGAAAATAGCACCAAAGTTAGTACAGAAATAAAACAAGTTAAGAAAACCAAAGGCGCTTGGAAGAAAAAATACATGTATTGTCCATATTTTTTAAGTACTCCAAGTAGATTTTTGACACTGAATAAATGAAACTTCAAAGTCTTATGAACGGGTGTAAAAAGGAAAACTTTACATCTGACCCCCAGAACAAAACTTACAGCCATTTAAATAAGACTTCCATAAACCGCAGTGACTATATGCAAACGAACAGGGAAACATATATTTTGAATATTGTCACTTTAGTCATTACTTAGACACATTACTTGGCGTTTTCTTCATTGGCTTCACAGTGCCGTCCACACACTCAGCATCTGTGATTTGATTTTCAAGGGCCGGGGTTACATTTCTGTGTCACATTCATTATTTCTACTTTGTGTTTGGTTTTGTTTCTGATCCGCGTCTTTGTGCGCTCTGTGCGCTGTCACACACATGCAAAGCTAAACGCAGCCCATCGTTCACAGATGTGCCCATATTCTGTCTCGTCGGAAAGCTACAGCTCTGCCCTGTACAAGAGTGACAGATATACACACATTTCTTTGATAGCCTCTAGCCACCACTACTTATACGGAATTGGCCATATCTGGTCTCATTCAAAGCTAATTATGTTAATTATGTTAATTAAGGTATGAAACCTGTTTTTCATTTTTTGAGTGGTCAGTTCATTAGTCATTGAATCAGCACCTCCTCAGCGCTCTCCACTCATCACCGCTGAGGCACAGGGACAGCAAACTGAAGAAAGTTACACAGGTGTTGCCAGTTGTTACCAACATTTACATCTGAGCATGTTAAGGTACAACCACTTCACCAGAAGTAAACCCTTCAGGTTCCCTGGACTAGGATAACCCAGCGCCGTCAGTGCGGGATGGTGGATCCTCCGCAAGTCACCGACACAATGCCAGATCGTTTGTCTTCAGTTTATTTTTGCAACAGCACACAGTTTTATACATGTCAGAAGTCAGAGTTGCGGGGCAGGACATATCATATACAGATCGAGTTGCTAGGCAGACATGGAATGTGTCCAATATTATAACCCCTAACACACTCGACAGTTTCGGTTGACATATCTGCACGGTTTGCCTAGCAGTAGATGACGTGGGACGCTATCTTATTGCTGGTTTGTCTGAAGAGCAGCATGTATATTGTTTATGTTGTCAGCTCTGAGCTGTTGCTCAAAATATAATATAAATATAGGGAGATTGTGGTTTGACATTTCCAAGATAGAGTCAAGGGAAAGGCCATGGGTTCAAGTGTCTAGACTTTCACAGAAATAGTTATGCGCGAGTATGTGATTTATGTTATTTCTGCAATAATGACACGTCAGCCCCCCTTGCCACAGCAACGTTTCCAGTGAGATATGACAATGTTAACTCTGCAACTTCTGTTAAAGGCTAATCCTACAATAAGAATACAATACAATGAGTTACATGGTTACAATAGGTTAAATAATCAGTATGCCTACCAAACTTAATTATCCACAACAGTTAGTGT
Organism: Amia ocellicauda; assembly: GCF_036373705.1. Lineage (NCBI taxonomy): Eukaryota > Metazoa > Chordata > Actinopteri > Amiiformes > Amiidae > Amia > Amia ocellicauda. The sequence continues at coordinate 3,691,770 of NC_089863.1, forward strand.
ATGAATATGTTATATAAAAATAATTGTACTCTGTTCTCCCAACATGCAGAGTATTATACAGTGGGTATATACAATACATAGGGGGCAATTTTACCCCAACAGTTGCCATCTTTAATGAAACATGAACATGTTACATTAATTCCATAAAATTGCGTTAGATATAAAAAGACATTTTGGACATGTTAATCACAAAGTAAGCCCTCTTGATCAGATTCTGTAAACACAGCAGTTTCCACCACCTCTGAGGCTTTATTTCCTTGTCATACGTTTGATCTTTTAGAGGCACAGTTCTCATTCCATGGTCCCAGTAGGTCATTTGAAGAAACTACTTCTTCTTGAAGTAGTATTGTCCTTCAGGGTATCCCAAAATTTGTTAATGTCTCTGGTGATTGTTCTTTCATTGTGGTCCATCGGCACTCATCAAGTGGCCGGCGAGACCGAGACGATTTCCAGTGTTCATTATGTGTTATTTCTTCATTGTTTCAGCAGTTGAGCCCGGTGGGCATCGAAACGCTTAGGGTTCAGAGCGTCCATGGATGAAGACACCAAGCGAGCCAAACATTTTTCTAAACACGCACATATACAGGGACCAAGGCACAATAAGAGCAAAATTATAATTATGCAGGGTACAGCAACACTTGATCAACACAAAACAAATAGAGAAAAATGAATATTCCAAGAATAAAAGCAGTCCTTGGGCCTATAAGAGCACCAAGGTATCCTAGGGAGCCACTGATCCAGCTCCAGAGAGACCACTACGGGGTCTGGTGAATTTTAGTTACTTAGTTACTTCTCTACGAATGTGATCTGTAAGATCATTAATCTGTTCAGAGTTGTCAGGTATATAGGTTCAACATTCTTTACCAATGAGCGCACAAACCCTCCACTTGCTATCAGAGAGAAATCTTTTAAAACAACTTAGTGCATATGGCAACCATTTCAGCTGTTACATTATCAATAGAGTCAGCAGTTTTATCAGACATCTTCAACTGTGAGAGGAACGGGGATCATGATATATTCAAGTCTTTTAGTAAACTGATAGGACGTTCGGTGTTCTCTCTCATCAGGGAGGTGGAGCGGCTGTCATTTGTGTCCCGCCGTGGGACAGTGGTTAGTTGTTGGCATTCAATCGAGATGGATTGCTCCAGTAGAGCTGTCAGAGCAATGATCAGAAGGGTGAGGCCGACCCCAGCCATCATCAGGATTCAGACTGCAAACTGTGCCATGAGCATCTGAGTGAGAAATCTTTCAATCACAAAAGACATCTGGAAAGACATCACTCAAATGTTTATAAAAAACACTTCAGGAGCAAGAGAAAAGAGCAAAACGGCAACCTCAGCTAAAATATAGAATTATATCTGGTTCAAAGATTTCACCAGAAAAACATGATGTTGACAAAGCTATACTGGAATGGATTGCCCTCGCTCTACAACCATTTCCTTCAGTAGAATCACCTGCATTCAGGTAAGAGAATTTGTAAATTCTTAATGTGTTAAATATTTATGTATGTAGTACAAATACATTGTTATATGGAAAGAAATATTGAGTTGTGTTTATCCATTAATTTGGATTAATCTTTTATCCAGTGACTTAGGGTTACAATTAGTTAAATGTACATATACATTGTGGTGCCAATTTTCACAGCTGGCTTTTTAACAAATATTATTCTTGTTTAGTTTTTCTTTATTGTACTGTGTTCTACTTATTCATGTTTCCATTGTTAAAAAGATGTTTGTTATATACATTTTGGTTTTGTTAAAGTTATTTACACCAAAGTGTAGGGAAAGAGAAGACAAAACACTGCAGCTTTAAAACCAGATTTCTATATTCTTATCATCTTGGAAAAGCAACAACTTTATAAAACGTTATCAATAATGATCCCATTCTAGTTTGAATTGTTATTTGTGGCTCCAGAGCTGGAGCTGAACCTCTGGAGCCACTCTGGACCCGGAGCCAGCAAACCCGGAGCACTGCCAGCCCTAGAACCAAGGATCCTATCCAGTCTATTTTTAAAAGTTTCCAAATTGTCTGTTCAGCCACATCGCTGGGGAGTTTGTTCAGATTGTGACGCCTCTCTGTGTGAAGAAGTGTCTCCTGTTTTCTGTCTTGAATGCCTTGAAGCCCAATTTCCATTTGTGTCCCGGGTGCGTGTGTCCCTGCTGATCTGGAAAAGCTCCTCTGGTTTGATGTGGTCAATGCCTTTCATGATTTTGAAGACTTGGATCAAGTCCCCACATAGTCTCCTCTGTTCCAGGGTGAAAAGGTACAGGTCCTCAGTCTCTCAGTAGGACTTTCCCTTCAGACCTGGAATAAGTCTGGTTGCTATATAATTAATGTATGATAATAACTACAGTGAACCTAGGATACGACCTTGCGGAAGTCCACATTTTATTTCACTGGCTGTCGACAACCACTTGCTCCCTCTCTGTTAAGCAAGACTTCATCCACAGTATAGAGAGCTTATGGAAATCTAAAATTCCATGTATAAACCATGAACTAAATGAACTTCTGTAAATAATTACTATCTTAAACAAATGAAGATGCCAAAAAAAGGAAAGAAAATTAACATAATCTGGCTCCAACACTTTTATTAACAGAGATTAATGAGTAACTAACAATGTCACTCGATAAATTAGTCTTTTAGACTCCAGTCTTGCGTTTCTGAAGTCATTTCCATTCAGTACCACTGTTGCCATCAGTTACCTTTCAATTCCAAACCGTTCCCCCAGAGGGTGCTGGAAAATTACCTTTACCCCAGAAACACTGACTGATAGGCCCCTGAATGCTGTCCGTCACTGGGCCCGGCTCCTGCCCCAGCTCAAGCACACGGCACTGGGGAACAACGCCCTTTTCAACGCCACACTGAGAGCCTCATCGCTTCTGTGTTCTCAGCTCTACACGCGTGATGTGTATACATATTACATCATGTACACATTGTTACTATTACATACACCGATCAGCCATAACATTATGGCCACCTGCCTAATACTGTGTAGGTCCCCCTTTGCTGCCAAAACAGCCCTGACCCGTCGAGGCATGGACTCCACTAGACCTCTGAAGGTGTGCTGTGGTATCTGGCACCAAGACGTTAGCAGCAGATCCTTTAAGTCCTGTAAGTTGCGAGGTGGGGCCTCCATGGATCGGACTTGTTTGTCCGGCACATCCCACAGATGCTCGATTGGATTGAGATCTGGGGAATTTGGAGGCCAAATCAACACCTTGAACTCGTGATTCGTCCAGTTCTGATGCTCACGTGCCCATTGTAGGCGCTTTTGGCAGTGGACAGGGGTCAGCATGGGCACCCTGACTGGTCTGCGGCTATGCAGCCCCATACGCAACAAACTGCGATGCACTGTGTGTTCTGACACCTTTCTATCAGAACCAGCATTCACTTTTTCAGCAATTTGAGCTACAGTAGCTCGTCTGTTGGATCGGACCACACGGGCCAGCCTTCGCTCCCCACGTGCATCAATGAGCCTTGGCCGCCCATGACCCTGTCGCCGATTCACTGCTTTTCCTTCCTTGGACCACTTTTGATAGGTACTGACCACTGCAGACCAGGAACACCCCACAAGAGCTGCAGTTTTGGAGATGCTCTGACCCTTATTCGTCTAGCCATCACAATTTGGTCTCTCAGATCCTCACGCTGCCCATTTTTCCTGCTTCTAACACATCAACTTTGAGGACAAAATGTTCACTTGCTGCCTAATATATCCCACCCACTGACAGGTGCTATGATAACGAGATTATCAGTGTTATTCACTTCACCTGTCAGTGCTCATAATGTTATGGCTGATCAGTGTATGTGTCTCAGTATACAGTGTATTTGTCTCAGCATCTCATTATATACTGTATTTCTCTCAGCTTCTCAGTATATAGTGTATTAGTCTTCGTATATAGTGTATACGTCTCAGCATCTCGGTATATAGTGTATATGTCTCACTGTGTTTGTGATCTCGGTCTGGAAACAGGCAGCTAGTAAAAAGGTGAAATACAGGGCTCTAGGTTTCACTCACCACACCTCCTGCACGGCCAGAACTGGTGAGTAACCATGCGGCGAGTGTGTGTGTCTGTGTGAGTGTGTTTGGGTGCTGATGTTGATTTTTGTGCAACCCTGAGTTAGATACTGGCGCTTCTCTGCTGTAGCTGCCGCCCGTGTGCTGAGGCCTCGGGTCTGCGCTGCTCAGAGCGTGTGTCCCGGCCTGCGTGTCCCTGCCCATTGGGGCTGGTAGTCATTGACACACATTGAAAGTGTTTCAGTCGAGATCTCCACCGACGACACCCCCCTACTCTCCCCCAGAGACGGGGGGGATTTCTGGGGGGTGACTCGGCGCAGTGGAGCTCCTCAGGGTTCCCTGGCCTGAGGAACCAGCCCCCCGCGCTCCAGGCGGTGGTCATAGCCAGATGGTCCCAGGAGGACTGCAGCTCTGTGAGGAGATCCAGGAGCAACAGGAGGGCCCTAGAAGGCTGCCGTGTCTGCGGTCCTCTCTCGAACATGGAGTGCGGGATCTGGTTCCTCAGGCCAGGGAACCCCTAGGAGCTCCACTGCGCCGAGTCACCCCCCAGAAGTCTCTGGGGGAGAGTCGTCGTGTGTCGGTGACTACCAGCCCCGATAGGCAGGGACACGCAGGCCGGGACACACACGCTCTGAGCAGCGCAGACCCGAGGCCTTGGCACACGGGCGGCAGCTACAGCAGAGAGGCGCCGATGTCTAGCTCAGGGTTGCACAAAAATCAACACCAGCACCCACACACACGCACACGCACACGCACACACACGCGCACGCACGCACACGCACACGCACACGCACACTCGCCGCATGGTTACTCACCGGTTCTGGCCGTGCAGGAGGTGTGGTGAGTGAAACCTAGAGCCCTGAATTTCACCAGCTTGCCTATCCGCTGTTCAAGAGTCCCAGAAGTGGCAGCCGCCTGCTTCCAGACCGGGATCACACACACGGTGAGGCAGTACTACTACTACTACTACTACTACTACTACTACTAATTATTATTATTATTATTATAATACATGTCAGGGGGGCCCAGCCCTGGTCCTGGAGAGCCCCAATCCACTTGATCTTATAGGTCACCCTCAATCACCAATTTCTAAACACTGGGAACACATGCGAGTAATTAATCAATTAAGCAAGTCAACCCAGGGACCTCTGCCCTCAGGAGGCTGCAGGTATTCAGATAATTGCTCCACTAGTTTCTAAAGGACTGAATTTAAACCACCTGCTTCACTGATCAGATTGAAATACTTCCAGGTGTTTGTAAATTGGTGATATGAGAGAGACCTGTGCAACCTGCTGGATAGGGGCTCTCCTGGACCAGGGCTGGACTCCCCTGATAAACATAATGGCAACAATATGTACATGATGTAATATGTATATACATCACGTGTGTAGAACTGAGCACACAGAAGCGATAGGATTTAGTTCTGAAGGAGTGAGAAGGGAAGGCTAGAGCCTGTATAACACTATTATACTGCACTTAACACAGTTATTAAATCATAAGAGCATGTGTGCATGTATGCATATATTCAAGACATTGAGCTGATCAGTGTATTTCACATTAATCACACAGTTGTGCATCGAGTGGCTACATATGTACGCTGTTAAAGTCAGAACCTAGAAGATACGGTTTTGCAGTTAATAAAATAATGTTTTACTACTTCTAGTGCAGCTGGCAGTCCTCTCTGAGTCCAGTCACACACAGCAGCTCAAGTGCTCATCCTGTGCAGATGCCCGTGCTGCTCAGTGGAGCTGTGTACATATGACGTGTAGAACAGACGCACTGCAACACGCCACGCACCGGATCTGTGTGAAGAGCCCGGTCATTAATGAAGCCCCCAGGCACTCGCTGTGTACAAGCAGCAGCTCATTCAATACGGCACGGCTGTCACTCCTGTCTGTGAGAGCAGCACTAGATTCACTAGACCTGGACTGGTTTGCACTGAAATCACACGTGTGACAGATTTCACACATTCACAGCATTGAGACTCGCACTGACATACAGGCTACGGCATCGAGGACAGGAACGACAGACGTGCCGTACGGAGTGACCTGGGCTGCTTGTACAGAACCAGTACCTGGGCTAATGCAGTGAGCGTGCAGCGCTTTATGCACAACCGTGTGATTAATGTGGAATATACTGATCAGCTTAATGTCTTGAATATATACGTACATGCACGCATGCTCTTATGATTTAATAACTGTGCAGTATAATAGTGTTATACAGGCTCTAGCCTTCCCTTCTCACCTCCTTCAGAACTAAATCCCTCCTTCGCTCTTTCAAACTTGCAAGGCAGTGTGAGGAGGTGACATTAAATCAGGCTATTCAAGTGTTTCCGGGGTTAAGGTAATTTCCCAGCAGCCTCTGGGGGAACGGTTTCAAAACTGAATGATAACTCACTGTATCGCTCTGTTATTACTAGATAGTAATACAAATAATTGTGTTGCAGGACAAGTAAAGTGAAACCTATGTTTCTCAGTAGTGACAAGAGTGCGGACCCCCCCACCTGAGCACCGGCCCTCAACCAGTCACGGCTCTGTGAGGGAAGGAGGGGTTGCGGTTGCCTCGGGGCTCGCCGGGGTTGTGTTCTCGATCTCGGGGGCATTTGCTGACAGAATTACCCTTGGGCCCCGGCAACCCCGCACTTGGCGCTCACTCCTCCAGGTTCTCTGCCACCCAGCTCATGTAGATACAGACTTGGTTGATGGTGTGGATGTAGCTGTAGCAGTACCGATCGAACACGTCGGAGGTCTCCCAGACCAGACCGGTGGCACGGATGTAGTCGCTCTCGCTCTCACCCCCGGTCAGAGCTTCGCACACCCCCTCGCCGCTATGCAGCAGGTCCTCCACGCGCAGGTCGAGGACGGTCAAGTCCTGCAGGCTGGTGGTGGCTGGGAGGGCGCTTTCCATCATGCCACTCTTCACCAGCAGCACGGCGATGAGCGGGGCGCCCATGCGGCCCGGTAGACACCTGTACTTCTGATGCACCTCCTTGAGGACCTCCATCTCTTCCTCCACTGAGACGCTGGCGTCTCCGATCTTGGAGAAGGTCGACGGATCCAGCTGGGCCTTGAGGTCCTTGTGCATTAGTATCGGCTCCTGGTAGATGGTGACCAGGTTCTCTCTGACCAGCGCCATGTGCTCCCGCAGGCTCCGGTCCAGGTGGAAGGGCAGGGGGGGGACTTCGGCATCAAAGTAGTTGTTGACAATATCCCGGGACTTGTTGGTGGTTTTGGCATATGCATCCATGGTTGTGTACAAGTACCGACAGGCCCGGGCAAGATCCTCCTTCAGCTTGTCCTGGCCATTGCTCGACGTCGGTGTGAACTCGTTGTCTTGGCTGAGGGAAAAAAAAAATATATATATACACCCACATCACGATTAAAGAAGCAAGGGGGGATGGAGTCCGTGAGATGGCACAGAGCTTAGCGAAATGTTTTCCGATTTGTTCTTATCGTTTTAAATGGGGATCGTTCCATTATTTCACCCTCCATTTGCAATCCCCGCTCGCGAGACAGACACCCAGGTCTCCCTCTCGCTGGACGAGAGGAAGCGTGCCACCGTGCGATCCACCGGGTTTTCACTTCCCATCTCTCGGGTTGACGTGTCACCCTCTGTTTGAATCGCAGAGCTGGGGAACCGGAGCAGCTGCGCTCCCTTTATGTCCAGTTTACAGAACAGATCACACATGGCGGCATCAGTGTCATGGTGCCCATTGTGTCCTCAATACTGTAGTGTTGTACACGATACACAAGACCAGAAAACAGGCAACAGCCCATCCATCTCAACGATTAAAACACCGTTTTGTGCTCGACAGACTCAGAGAGCCACTCACCTGGCAGAAACATCGTCCTCCGGGTCCTCCGGCTCCGGCGATTCTCTGCGGAGAAACACAGAAATATAGGAAAACATTCTTCTACTAATCAATAGCTGCGTAGGTGTGTGTGTGTGTGTGTGTGTGTGTGTGTTGGGGGAGGTGAGAGTGAGGGAGTGCCCCCCCCCAGGGCCCTGCTTTGAACAGTGCAGACTCTCACAATAAGGACTTTGATGGGATGGAAAGAGAATGACACTAATACAGTTGGAGATGCTCTTTAGATCGCTCTGCTTTCCTGCAAGGCAAAGGTTTTCTGAAAAGACGACACTGACACAAAGAGGGGTTTCCAACAACCACACACCACACTCAACATGCACTGTGTCCGTTTTGTCTTTAAACACGCTTTACATGTTATGATTGTCATGTATTTATGAGCAGACGCCCTTATCCAACAGTACACACAAGAAACACGACAAGGCGCAGTAATACAGTGTCCTGTGGTCACTCCGTTACTGCGCTGCAACAGCGTCCTGTCGTTAGCTGGGAAGATTCTCTTCTATACCGTGACACACTGACCAGTGAAAGCGCTGTAGCGTTATGTTGGGTGTATTTGGATAAGAGCATTTGGGCTCTGAGCTGAAGCACTGATCTAAAGAAAACCTCTCCCCCCCAAAGTTATCAGATTTCCTTAGCTCATCAGCTTGGAACTGGTTTGCATCAAAGTGACAGTTTTGGGGAGGATGGCACCGAGAATGGGCCGAATGGTTTAGAGTCCTGCTGTGAGATGTCTGGAGAAAGGGGCCTGTAGGTGATAAAAACTCTTTGAAGTGGACGAGAGCCGAAATCCCGACGAACCCAGGCCAACCGGCATTTCCAAAAGATGGCATGGATTGACATCAGTCATAAATCAAGCCCCCCTCCAATAGGACACTGGGGGCTGAAACCGAAATCCAATCTCAAGAACTCAGGGACCAATCACCTATTGATCTGACAGACTATAAGGAACAGCGGACAGTCTTTCTCTCTCTCTCTCTCACCTGAACCAGTAACTCGCTGCCACAGCTCAACCTGTAGCTCTGTTGCCCGAACCGGAACCAGAAACCAACCAAGTCTTTGCCGGCAACAGAAGAGTTAAACTGGGAGAAGGAGATTGCGCTGCCCGCCTGTGCCCACCTGATCAGTGGAAAGTCGACTGAATACGAAAGTGTCAGTCAGTTAAATAGCTATTTGAGTCTTAAGAAACTTGACCCTTGGAACAAACAGGGCCCTGCTTTCCTCAAAGACTTTGTCTTCAAATAAGTACGGTGAGAGACCCTGCTTGCCAAGAAGATTTTGTCCACAACCTTGGAGCCTTCAAACCAGTGGAAAATCTGTTTGGAAAAGACTCTACTTTCGCGAAACCCCAACTTCCAGGTGCATCGACTGAGTGGAAGTTCTTGGACAAAGCCGAACCGGACGGCCTTTGTTCCAAACCACACGGACCTCGTGCCATGTGCTGTTATCTGAGCCCGAAGACAGAGAGGCCTCTCTGCGACGAAGTTCAGATAAGTTTAACAGTTTGGAGTTTGTGATTCATGACATTTGAGAAATCAATTAGAAATGTTAATCTGTGATTCATAACTCTAGAATGTGTAATATCATTTAGTTTTCTTAAATATAAATGTGTGTTGCATTAAACTGTTTTGTTGAAATTTTTGAAATAAAATCTGTCAACGCCGAGAAATATCTTCTCATTCCTGTTTAACTGTTTAGTCTGAAATTGACACAAGTTAATAGACATTAGATTATTGGTGGCCCTGCCTATCCTTAATCATTGAATAATAATCAGTTAAGGGAAATTGTGGTAACAAGTAATGATAGGATCTTTCTCGGCACCTAAATGTAAATGAGACTGATATATATATAACGAGAAGTTACCTGACATAAATACTAACCTGCGTAGTTATTTAATGTCTGACTAATAATACTAATGAGAGACTCACCTTCGTCTTACTAACCGGTATTGTAGTCAATGTGTTTATAACCTTTTTTGTTTAACGATTTGTGTGATATCATATGCGATCCCATGGTCTTTGATTTGGTCACGGAAGTGATTTGTCTTTGATTTGTTGATCTAGAGTTGAATTTTAATTAGTTTTTCCTTTTGTATAATTAGTGTAGTGCTACATTTAGTCTTTGTTTTGAATACATTTGACAATTAATATCTTTGGAATTGGTGTCTGCGTCCAATTATTACAGAAATTGAGTTCTGCAAGATTTCAGGATTCGTGATAAGGTGATACTATAAATTCACTTCTTTAATTGAAATGTATAAGTGTACCTTACGCTACAGCGCACATCGAGCAGCAGCTGCTAAACGAGTTACACTTGTCACAGTGCAAGCTGGACAGTAGTCCCAGCACACAACAGCCTGTGCTGACAAACTGAGCTCCTTGTCAGAATGAGCTGCCTAACGAAGCTAAACAGGGCGCATGTGTAATCAACAATTTCAAAACACGCCCATAAATCTGAGCTCGTCTCAATCTGACCATTTGAGCTGCCTGTCAGGATGCACTAAATCCAACCTACTGCTGACGGTAAGTTTTCAATGTACCAGACTTCCTTATAGAACATAATTAACTGATAAATATCCTTAAAGTATTTCCTTCTTTAATCCCTTGATTCAGATAAGTGGCTGGTTTACAGTGTATAGGAACATAACTTACATTTTCTTTTAATGTACAGAAATCTATGGACTTATCAGATAAGCAGCAACTTTAACCTTTGGCTACTTTGTGGTAATTAATAGAACAATTCATTCCAAATCGAAATATGCATAGACACTGCAGACCTCGAGCTTCTCTGTGGAGCCTTTGATTGCTGTACTTTTGACCTGGCCAGTTAAAATACATATGCTATCAAACACGTCGACATGGAAGGCGCATACGATGAAGTATTCAAGTACCTTTCACTCTCTGGCTATCCAGACGAATACGGCAAGGCACAGAAGCGATCTTTAAGACGATATGCTTCAAAATTCACCATTTCAAGCAAAGTAAGTAAACAATAATTACAATTGCACAATTAAGTGTATCACAGCCACATGCAGTATTTTGCTCAATACTGCAACACTGAATTAAACCTCTCTGCTGGAGAACTGATCCATGAAAGGAAACGAAAGGCAGTCAAGAGTGAGGATGAGTGTGGAGCCCTGTTGGGTGAATTGCACAGCTCTCCCATGGGAGGACACAGCGGCATTGTCAAAACCACAAATGCAATATTACTGGCCAGGGATGTCAGCTCATCCTGAGAGATGGGTGTGTAGATTTGTAGTTATAAAACAGATCATGCAAATAGACGTATGTAGATGTAAATGTGTGTGAATTAAACAGTGTCTGGATCATCGTATGATCATGTTTGCAGGTGTCTCAATGTGACAAACGCGAAAGAGTTGGCAAACCTCTTATGCTTGAAACGACACTGGACTGTAATCAGGTAAATCCCCCAACTATTAGCAAACAGATGTTACTTATAATAATATAAGTATCAGAATACTATTTTACAGCAAGTTTGCACTCTTTGGACTTTCAGCAGTCTGGGATTTACTTGGCATTGACTTAGACGCTACAGATGCATCTCAACTCTGACAGATGACTTCTCTAACTGAGCTGAAGCAGTTGTAGGTTTGTTGTCTAGTTTAATAGTGGACCACACAAAAAACAGCAGCAACTTCGTAGGGAATTAAATCAAAAGTTTTAAAAGAAGCAAAACAACTCTTAATATAACCGTTGTCGATTTTACATTTGATTGAGCCTGAACGGTAACTACTATTACCTAATATATCTGATAAAAGTTCATTACTCTGCCTGGTTTGCTGTAGGTGCAGTGCGACCTCTGCTGAACACCTCAGATCTAATGTGTGAAATGTGCACTGAATCAAAATAAAAGCTAGATGCAGACTGCTCTGCGTAGTTTGTTTAAGCAAATTGCATGCAAAACTCAGCCTGTCACAACACCGGCAATTGTCATCATTAACCAATTATGTTCGGACGATATTCACAATTAAAGAACCGTGACGATAAGGACCCTCCTCTCTATAAGCGACGTGACCATGAAGACGCACAAACAGTGAAAAAGTCCTGAGCGCCATGGCTTTAATCTGGGATGTGTATACATGTGTGTACATGTCTTAAATTAGTACAGAAACATCAGACTTACTCAGACACGTCATGCTCTCCTCCCTGCACAGACACAATGGCCCAGTGGCGGCTGCAGGCGTTGCTGGGAGTTGCGTGTGACGTCACAGACGTCTAATTGGATGACGCCTTCACAGACGTGACTAAGCACAGCTGTGGATCATTTTAGTAAAATCAATGCCTGGAGCTCATAAGACAAGTATAATGATAAAGTAATATACATATATACATACCTACACTGTTTAATCTAAAGATAAACATATATATTTAAGGTCTCTGAGATCTGATTTTAAAATAATTTTGCACGACTCTTTCACAGAAACATGCACAGAATCCCATGCCAGAAAAACAAGTTAAAATAGTATAACAGTCTAAATACAGAGGAATACGAACACAGCAAAGACATGTAAATCAAGAGCACCATGTATGAAATGCTACTTAAGAACCAGATTAATACTAATGAATTGAGGTGAATTCATCCCTTCTTGTTTCAATCCTTCACAGACCCAGGGATTATATTTTATATTATATTGATTTATAGTTTAGTTCTTTTTTATAGTTTATTCAAAAACGTGATTATTATTAAGAGCCATTACTTTGACACACAGGATGTCTTTCAATATGTCGTGGACGGGCTGAAGTCTGCTCACATGGCTTGGATATTGTCACGGGAGGTGGCAGCTCTTTATTGAAAGTTCAGGTTTTTTTTTGTATTTATACCATTTGCATATTCACAATTGATTGAATCATTGTTTATAAACAGTGATTCAATCAATAGTGAATATACAGATCTCATCCCAGTTTGCACTTATTTGTTGATTGTATTTTCCTCGTTTTATGCACTTGCATTGTTTTATATTCGTTTTCACTGTCCACATGTGTGTGTTTCTCTCTTCTCGCTCTGTGAGGTTTCATTTCGACCTGATAATACAGCTCTCACCTGTTGCTGACGTCGCCCGTCTCCACTGACAGGCCTGTTTCCACCTGCGCCCAGTCTCTCCACAGCGCTGCAGTGCTGCTTGTGAAAGCTCCCGGGAAGAGCCATGGCCAGTCTGAGCAGCAATGCACCTGTTGGGGCCGAGTGGGGGCCAACAGGGGCCAGTAGGGGCCAGTAGAGAGCTGCCACACGGACGGGGAGATGACTTTATTAAAGCTCAGTTATTGAACTGGTCGAGAGAGAGAGAGAAGCAAGCAAACGTGTTGCTACGGCGGCTCCGCTTATGGAAAAGTGAAAGAGACAGTTTGTTGTACAGTCACTTTTGCGAGGGCTAGAAGGCTTTATTGTAACTGCCATAACTGTTGCAGGCTCCCCTGCGCAAACAGTAGGATCTGCTGAGCTGTCCCAGAAACCTAAAGAGAGAAACGGAAAACCATAAGCTATAAGAAATCGAATAAGCAAAGCTTTGCGACCGCAATAGAAAGGATATTAATGATCAGTCGTTTGACATATGTTCCTCTTAAAGCCGACAAAGGTTCCTGTTAAAGCCGACATAGCTTCCTCTTATACTCCTTTTAAGGTCAATAATGAGATGACAACCCTACCCTGCTGGTTTCTGTTCCAACCGAGCTCTCAATTAATTGAATTACTTGAGTTGGTTCTTTATAATGATTTATAATGATTATTTCGCTTTATCTATAGATTGAAATGTAAGCCTTATATTACAAATTACACGTTGTTATATATAAAGCACAATATAGAGCATTTTCATGATTTACTGCAGTGGTTTTCAAACCGATCCTGGAGTACCCCATGCCCTGCTGGTTTTTGATCTGAGGTCTTAATTGTTTAATTGAATACTTAATTGACCTAACAATGCAATATACCATTAAATTAAGTAATTAAGACCTAGGTTTTTATTCCTAAATGTAATTTTTGACGTAATTGTGCAATTTGAATATAGCCTACATGTATAATTCAACTTTACTTTAAATGGGACTGAATTATGATATGCTTTAGTAGGCTGTCAAATGTAGAAAATCATGGGTTTTCATCATCTGCCTAAACTAGTAGACGGGCTACTGGCCAAAGCCGGGGGGGAATCCACTGGTCATGGTCCACATTGGAACCAATGACATAGGAAAAGGTAGGACAGAGGTTCTGCAAGACAAATTTATAGAGTTAGGAACAAAACTAAAGAGCAGAAACTCCTCGGTAGTTTTCTCTGAAATATTTCCGGTACCACGTGCCAGGCCAGGGAGACAGGCTGAGATTAGAAAGTTTAACAAGTGGTTGAAAGCTTGGTGTAGGGAAGAGGGGTTTAGGTTTATGGAGCATTGGTCTTTCTTCTGGGATAGATGGGACCTGTACAAACCGGACGGTCTACATCTAAACATAAGGGGGCTAATGCATTGGGAGAGCATATGTGCAGAGAAATTTATAATCTTTTAAACTAGGGACCAGGGGGGCAGGGAGCTCTGACAATGGGAAATGTGCCTATAAGGAAAGAAAACAAAGGGAAACTGCTAGTAGGAAAGTCCTGAAATGTTTGTACCTCAATGCCAGGAGTATAAGGAACAAGATGTTAGACCTAGAAACCACAGTGCTGGCATGTGACTATGATGTTGTAGGAGTGACAGAAACATGGCTTACAGAAAATGATGGGGATGAATACAAGTTGAAAGGATACACACAGTTAGGAGAGACAGGCAAAATCGAAGAGGGGGTGGGGTAGCATTATATGTGAAAAATGACATTGAGGCAGAAGAACTCAAATTATATCCCAGTAACGGAACAGAATCTTTGTGGGTGAAACTTTTGAACAAGAGATCTGGAGGATTAGTGGTAGGAGTTACAGACCACCCAACTCAGATATTCAGAAAGATGCTGCATTGTACAGTGTAATCAGGACTGCATGTAGCAAGGATGTGGCTGTTATAATGGGGGATTTCAATTTCCCAAACATAGACTGGGAAAGCCCAGTGGGGACTACAGAAGCAGAAATAGAAATGGTTGAGATGGTAAATGACTGCTTTCTAGCTCAATTTGTCAGGGAACCAACCAGAGAGAGTACATGTGTAGCGTAAGGTACACTTATAAGTTTCAATTAAAGAAGTTAATTTATAGTATCACCTTATCACGAATCCTGAAATCTTGCAGAACTCAATTTCTGTAATAATTGGACGCAGACACCAATTCCAAAGATATAAATTGTCAAATTTATTCAAAAACAAAGAGTAAATGTAGCACTACACTAATTATACAAAAAGGAAAAACTAATTAAAATTCAACTCTAGATCAACAAATCAAAGACAAATCACTTCCGTGACCAAATCAAAGACCATGGGATCGCATATGATATCACACAAATCGTTAAACAAAAAAGGTTATAAACACATTGACTACATTACCGGTTAGTAAGACGAAGGTGAGTCTCTCATTAGTATTTTTAGTCAGACATTAAATAACTACGCAGGTTAGTATTTATGTCAGGTAACTTCTCGTTATATATATATCAGTCTCATTTACGTTTAGGTGCCGAGAAAGATCCTATCATTACTTGTTACCACAATTTCCCTTAACTGATTATTATTCAATGATTAAGGATAGGCAGGGCCACCAATAATCTAATGTCTATTAACTTGTGTCAATTTCAGACTAAACAGTTAAACAGGAATGAGAAGATATTTCTCGGCATTGACGGATTTTATTTCAAAAATTTCAACAAAACAGTTTAATGCAACACACATTTATATTTAAGAAAACGAAATGATATTACACATTCTAGAGTTATGAATCACAGATTAACATTTCTAATTGATTTCTCAAATGTCATGAATCACAAACTCCAAACTGTTAAACTTATCTGAACTTCGTCGCAGAGAGGCCTCTCTGTCTTCGGGCTCAGATAACAGCACATGGCACGAGGTCCGTGTGGTTTGGAACAAAGGCCGTCCGGTTCGGCTTTGTCCAAGAACTTCCACTCAGTCGATGCACCTGGAAGTTGGGGTTTCGCGAAAGTAGAGTCTTTTCCAAACAGATTTTCCACTGGTTTGAAGCTCCAAGGTTGTGGACAAAATCTTCTTGGCAAGCAGGGTCTCTCACCGTACTTATTTGAAGACAAAGTCTTTGAGGAAAGCAGGGCCCTGTTTGTTCCAAGGGTCAAGTTTCTTAAGACTCAAATAGCTATTTAAATGACTGACACTTTCGTATTCAGTCGACTTAGTCAATTGTCCAGCTGTAAAACTCCACTGATCAGGTGGGCACAGGCGGGCAGCGCAGTCTGTAAAGTTCTTTATTTAATAAAGTCCTTTAAAAGAATTCTTCGTACGGCTCAATCTCCTTCTCCCAGTTTAACTCTTCTGTTGCCGGCAAAGACTTGGTTGGTTTCTGGTTCCGGTTCGGGCAACAGAGCTACAGGTTGAGCTGTGGCAGCGAGTTACTGGTTCAGGTGAGAGAGAGAGAGAGAAAGAGAGGCCGTGCGCTGTTCCTTATAGTCTGTCAGATCAATAGGTGATTGGTTCTTGAGTTCTTGAGATTGGATATCGGTTTCTGCCCCCAGTGCCCTATTGGAGGGGGGCTTGATTTATGACTGATGTCAATCCATGCCATCTTTTGGAAATGCCGGTTGGCCCAGGTTCGTAGCTCTGTGTCGGGATTTCGGTTCTCGTCCATTACAAAGAGTTTTTATCACCTACAGGCCCCTTTCTACAGACATCTCACAGCAGGATTCCAAACTATTTGGCCTATTCTCGGTGCCATCCTCCCAAAACTGTCACTTTGATGTAAACCAGTTCCACACTTTAAGGAAATCTGATAACTTTGGGGGGAGAGGTCTTCTTTAGATCAGTGCTTCAGCTCAGAGCTACAATGCTCTTATCAAAATACACCCAACATAATGCTACATATGTATTGACTTGATCTTTTCAAATGACCAAGATAGAGTCAGAGGGACACTAGTTAGAGAACCAATGGCAAATTGTGATCACGATATGGTTAGCTTTGAGGCATTCTTTCAAAAAACAAGGACCAAGTCTAAAACAATGGTCTACAATTTCATAAAAGCAAACCTTGAAGGTATGAGGCGGCACTTAGAAGAGGTAGACTGGAGCCCACTGGATACAGATTCAGTTGAAAATGGATGGTTATATTTTAAGAATATACTATTTGTACCAAAACTTAGCAAATTGAGGACCAAAAAACACTGGCCAAAATGGTTTAATAGAGGTATGCAAAAAATTATAAAGAGGAAGAAAATGTTGTATAGCGCATACAAAAGGGATGGAGATTAAACAAAATACATAGAAGATCAGGAAAGCAAAGAGGGAAATAGAAAGAAACATAATTATTGGAGATAAAACCAATGCAAATAGCTTTTTTCAATATTACAACAGCAAGAGCACAATAAGGGAGGAAGTGAAACAGATAAATGGCAAAAATTGAAGTATCTTAGAAAAGGAATAAGATGTAGCAAATGTTCTAAATGAGTATTTCACAGAGGTTTTTACAAAAGACAAAATGGATAACATGCCACAGGTTAACAATCAGTCCAGTCAAACCCTAAGAGAGATCAGGATAAATGAGGAGGAGGTACTAAGGGGACTAGCAGAATTAAAAACACACAAATCACCTGAGCCAGATGGGATATTTCCAACAGTACTTAAAGAAATGAGGAAAATTATTTATAGGCCACTAACTCAAATATTCCAAATGACACTTAGAACAGGGGATGTGCCGACTGACTGGAAGACAGCAAATGTCAAACCAATCCACAAGAAAGGGGACAAAACTGAGCCAGGAAATTACAGACCAATCAGTCTCACCTGCATCACCTGTAAAATGTTGGAAAAAATGATTAGACCGAAAATAAAGGAGCATCTTAATGAAAACCATATTCTTGGAGATAGTCAACATGGGTTTAGACGAGGCAGACCATGTCTTACTAATTTATTAGAATTTCTTGAACACGCAACTGCAGCTGTAGATCATGTGAAAGCATATGATGTGATATACTTAGATTTTCAGAAAGCTTTTGATAAGGTTCCACACCAAAGACTGATCCTCAAATTGGAAGCTGTAGGCATTCAGGGTAATGTAAGTAGATGGATTATGAACTGGTTGATGTCTAGGAAACAGAGGGTGTCGATTAGAGGAGTCGCTTCTAACTGGAGTGAGGTTGTTAGTGGAGTTCCACAGGGATCAGTACTAGGGCCTGTGCTTTTTCTAATCTATATTAATGATCTGGACTCTGGGATAGTTAGCAAACTTGTCAAATTTGCAGATGATACTAATATAGGTGGCTCAGCAGATACAATCTCGGCAGCACAGGCTATTCATAAGGGACTTGGATAATATTCAGTTGTGGGCGACACCTGGCAGATGAAATTCAATGTGGACAAGTGCAAGGTAATACATGCAGGTAACAAAAATGTCCACTATAATTACACTATGGGAGGAATAGAACTAGATGAAGTAACACATGAGAAAGACCTAGGAGTCTACGTGGACTCCTCACTTTCTCCATCCAAACAATGTGGGGAAGCAATAAAAAAGGCAAACAGGATGTTAGGGTATATTGTCAAAAGTGTAGAATTGAGCACAAGGGCAGTGATGTTCAGACTGTACAATGCGCTAGTTAGAGCTCATCTGGATACTGTGGACAGTTCTGGGCTCCACACTTCAAGAAAGATATCGCTGCTCTAGAGGCAGTTCAGAGGAGAGCAACCAGACTTATTCCAGGTCTGAAGGGAAAGTCCTACTGAGAGACTGAGGACCTGAACCTTTTCACCCTGGAACAGAGGAGACTATGTGGGGACTTGATCCAAGTCTTTAAAACCATGAAAGGCATCGACCACATCAAACCAGAGGAGCTTTTCCAGATCAGCAGGGACACACGCACCCGGGGACACAAATGGAAATTGGGCTTCAAGGCATTCAAGACAGAAAACAGGAGACACTTCTTCACACAGAGAGGCGTCACAATCTGAACAAACTCCCCAGCGATGTGGTAGATGCTGAAAATTTGGGAACATTTAAAAACAGACTGGATAGGATCCTTGGATCACTCAGTTATTAATGGACACCAAACAAGCACAATGGGTCGAATGGCCTTCTCTCGATTGGACACTTACTTATGTTCTTATGTTCTTATATCTGTTTGTTTATCATCTTAACACTGATGCATCTACTCGTTGGGATTTATTTCAGCATTTGACATTTTGAACACACTTCAAAATATCAGCCTATTTAGGACAATCTTTTAAATTAAATACTGGAATAAATACACTTCATGGACATAAACACGTGGACACCCCTTCTAATTTGTGGATTGGTCTATGTCAGTCACACGCATTGCTGACAGGTGTGTAAGATCAAGCACACCGCCATCCAATATCCTTAGACAAACACTGGCAGTAGAGTTGGCTGCACTGAAGAGCTCCGTGACTTTCAACATGTCACCTTTCCAACATGTCAGTTCATCAAATGTCTGTCCTGAGTGGCCCTGATCAACTGTAAGTGGAAACATCTAGGAGCAACTACAGCTCAGCCGATGTGGAAGACCACCCAAGCTCACAGAACGGGACTGTTGAGTGCTGAAGCGCCTAAAACTCGCCTGTCCTCGGTGGTAACAATCACTACATTTATCTTTTGTCCTTATGGTTTTAATGCATATAATGGTCTGAATTAGCAAAGGAGCAGTGTGCACTTAGTTTTACAACAGTGGCCCATATGTTATATTGAGCGCAGACTCCGCAGTGAAACGGCGCTTTGTTTCTGCAGCACTGTTGTCTCTGTGAGAGTGTGATCCTGATCGAGATAACGTTCTGTTTAATACTGTGGGTTATTGCATTGCTCTGGTCTTCTTCCTCTCCTCTCTCTACGCACGTCTGCAGCCACAACGGCAGACAAGTTCCCTTCATGCCTCTCATGCCCTCTTACAAGCAATGTGTGACATTCATCACATTCTTTGTTAGTTCCACGGTTAAAATTCACCAAAGTACTTCCCCATAATGCGTCTTTTTAACATGAGTGGTGTAGAAGTACATTTTGAAAGACTTTAATTTTCCTAATTATGAATCAATTGATTCTTTATTCATCATCTGCGTTGTAAAACACAGATCTGTCTTGGTATTATTTTTCTTCCGGCTGCTTCTTCTGCTTATTTTTCTACTGTTCTGCTGATTGAAGGTCCAGATGCTCTTGAGGCCCCCAAAACTTTGCACTTTTGATATGTTACTTTTAACATCATACTTACTAAGCGTAAAACACAGATTCACTTTCTCTTTCTTTGCAGCCAGATACTGCATTTTGGTTATATTAGAAATTGTCTTCAGATATTGAACATCTCATTACTCCACCCAGGATGTATTTAAGAGTAATATTACTATAGAACTTACTGTAGATAGGAAAGTATGTATGAAGTTTCCAAAAATGCTGTCCATTTTCCGATCGGAGCTAAGGATCGTGGGAAACTGCCCCCCACAAATGATTGACTTGATGGTTTTGAACGCCTTATGGGTGGCAGATACAATCTTAGTGACTGTAGAACATGTATTGGAAAACTGTGCACTCCCCTTCAAGGTCAAATTAGATTTTTTTTATTTTTTTTATTTTAAGCTTACAAAGTCTAAATACCATCACAGTCATCATATATTTTGTGAAAGGGGACCAAATGTGTTCTTGTGGAAAAAATAATAACTTTGACCTTTCCTTTAGGGTTCAAAGGTCAATTCAATGATTTTGGTCGATATCTGCTTTCAGATGGAAGAAAGTCCCATTTACTATTGACCATTTATTATTATTGTTGTTATTTATTTATTGGCATTGAACTATGGGTCTGAAACTCAACTCCTGGAGGGCCGTGTGTATGCTGGTTTTCATTCCAACCGAGTCCTCAATTACTTCATTTGTCTAATTATTCAATTTGATATATTTAAACACTATATTGCAAGGTATTTTACAGTTGATGTAAAAGCGCATTTGATTCAAGGTACAGTATCTTATAAAATACCCGGGGCCTGGATAGGTGGTTAAATTAAACAATTAGATCAATTAAGTCATTGAGGACTTGGTGGAATGAAAACCAACTTACACGCGGTCCTCCATGGATTGAGTTTTGAGACCCCTGATATATAGGAAACCATAAGTGTTCTATTTCAAAATGTCTTAAATGCAAGATTTTACCACATTTAGCTCTATAACGCCTCACAGAGAGGAGATAGACACACGGTCAATATAGAGCACATATAGGAAACCATATATGGGCTTTCAAAATATTAGCCTGAATTTGATCTTTGACCTTACCTTCCAATTCAAATGTGCTATGGTTGATACGCTCCTATTGTCTCCTAGAAGCGAGGCTCAAAGCTGCAATCTGACTTCAGATTTGTAATGAAAATCTTGTTTACTTTTAAAATAGTCCAAGCACCTTATTCTTGACCTTTGACCTCCATTTAAAAACATCGATCAGTGCTTAAAATTGCTTATATGTGTGTAGAGTGTAGATAGGCTAATGATTGGTATAGAACTCAGATAGGAACTCATATGTGGTCTGTATGAAAATGTCCTCCACTGTGACCTCTGACCTTTCTTGAAGGTTAAAGTGAGAACTGGCTCATAACTCCTACAGAGTGCAGTTAGGCTTATAGTTATGAAACACATATAGGAACCAATGTATGATCTGTCTGACAATGATGACCTTTGACCTTCCTGCTTAGTCAAATTCAAACCCTCTCATAAATCGTTCCAGAGAAAAGCTATGGAGCTGCTTTAAAGCTATATTTCTTTAAAAAGTGTTTAACATGCTGAACTGCTTACATTCATCAGATACTCTTTTAAATGGTCTTAAAAGTCCGTTTTACAACACAGATGAAGTTTCTAAAAACTTCTAAGTCTAGTTTATTCCATTTTGTATTTTTATGGCTGCAAGAGCAGAAGTTAATTTGTTTCAAAAATATAAGGCAATAATTGTTTCTCTTTTTAGTTTAGGAATGTGTTAATCTGTATGCTCTTAAGTCTGGCTGGTGAATCGGGTTGTTGTCAGACAACTCAAGGCCAGTTCAAAGTATGAGTATCTACCACTCTAGAGGGCTGTGACACAGAAATGTAAACTCAAAATGTGCGCCTTCTTCATATGAGGTCAACCATTGTGTTGTTTCATCTGAAAGTCACAAAACATGCACAATTTTCATATGTTTTACCATAAAAAAAAAAAACTAAAGGTGTCCCACTACTTTTGTAATACATCTTTGTTATATTGGGGTATGCAAAAACATATTGACATATTGAATAAAGGAAGGACTCTGTTATGTTTAGATAGTTTATCTGGAAGGCTGTACTACATCATGTCAGGTAGTCAGCATTAAGTTAGCCTAACTGTCTGGTTGAGGCAAGTTGTCACAGGAACAACAATTACAGAGGTTTAAAGATACAGCACTCTTTAATTTGTAATTGTATTTACATAAAGGGATAGTTACTTTTGAAAAAGGTAAATTTACATTCACTTGCAAAACCTGCAACAAGGCATTGTGTATGGTCTGGTGTGGTTTGACCACTACAATTTTAACTTTAGATGTTATTAATGTAACATGTTCAATAAATGGGTGGCTCAGTGGCGTGGTGCCTCACAGTCCTGTCCGGGGTATCATCCCGCTTGATGCCCAGTGTCTGTTATAGGTTAAGCTGCTGCTCACACTCTAAAATAATACAAAAAATGAATGCATGTTCAACAGCCTGAATGAGCAGGGGGTTTTCTTCCACGATTACTTGGTGTCACGAACAGGACCACTGACCCTTGATGGAAGGACCGGGATCCACAGACCGGTGACTGCAAACTCCGGGTGCGCAATAAGGTAAGGCATGCGTTTTCAGACCAGTCCTGGAGTACCCCCTGCCCTGCTGGTTTTTGTTCCAACCTAGGTCTTAATTACTTAATTGAATGGTATTGAATGCATTGTTAGGTCAATTAAGGATTCAATTAAGCAATTAAGACCTCAGTTGGAACAAAAACCAGCTGGGCAGGGGGAACTCCAGGACCGGTTTGAAAACCACTGAGGTAAGGTAAAGGTAAGGGAGCCTTTTCACATTCCCTGTCGGTGTTTGATCTCATTGTGTCTGTTTGACTGCGATCTGACCAACCAAGTAAGGCGATCTATTTTTTATACCGTGGATTCAAGTGGATTATTAAAGATGTGGGTTGGAGGCCAAGGCCATGGGCTCTGGGGCTTGAACCCAGCAGCCAATCTGTGCAAGAGCCCCAGATCCACGATTTGGACTAGAGTCACAAAACAGAAGGATCCTAAATGGCGTGAGTTAGAGTCCCACGGCTCTGTGCAGTACTGCTTTCTACAATATCCACATTGTAGCTGCATGAATAAAGAATTCGCCTGATAAACACAACCTGAATTAAGTTTTCTTCCACAGTGGTAAAAACAGATTAAACACATGTTAAAAATGCACATAATTGTGTTGATAAGACCCAGAGTTACCCCGGAGTTGTTGTCCTTGAACAAACAATGAGTTCAATTCGACACATTAGCTCTAAGAGTGTGGAGGTCAGATATGGGGAGCCAAAAGTTAAACAACGCACATGTTTTTTTTCCCCACACAGATTTAACTTCAATCTTGTTTTTCTAGATTAAAATAATAATAAGGTATTTATTTTCCCCACAATTATAAATATTTAAAGCTGTAATATAAATAAACCATAAACAAGCTCTTTGACCATATTGAACTCCATCCTAAATCTGGGTTTAGAAAAATCTATATTTCACATCAATTTTAAAGGTCTGACTCGCAAAATAAATGTTTACCTTCAAACTGTATAGGCTCTTGATGCTAAATCTAAATATGTCTGAATCTAAATGATTAACTGGTTGTGTAAAGTAATTATGCCCGTCTGCTGTATGTCAATCACAAGTGGTTGTTATACACTTTTCATGAACACAAACGGATCAATATTCAGAGGCTCAGTCTGAATGCTTTATTTTTGTGCAGAGCTAAGAGATGGAGTGAATATATGTCATCTCAGATGTCTGTACTTTCGTTTTCACCACCACAAGATAACTTATCATTCACATTCATTAAACACACATACCGTCTTTGCCCCACCTCTGTTTCCAGTCACTTCGGGCTGTTTTCGGTGGGAAAAGGATTTACAATCAATGGTCATCGGGTTAAGAATTATTCCTATTTCGTTACTGGAAGGTAAGATGTCAACTTATTGGTTTTAATGGTTTATTTGTTTGAATAACAAGCAAATGTCTGTTAGTGCTACTATACATGTTCACCCGCTGTAGTCATTCTTTACGCAGTCTGTGTCTAACCAGAGTCGTTTTGAAAGTGAATATGTTTATATCTACACCGTTTTATTCCATATTTTTGATTAATTTCTTCACGAAACAGGAGTGAAAAAAATAACACATTGGAAACAAAATTGGCCACCAATGCATGATGCGCCCAAGCAGATCCTACTAGACATCTGAATCGATTCGGTGAGTTATTTTACATGTTAAAATACTGGCGATATAATAGACCTATAATAAACAATACATAAGACAGGGGGGAAGCACACGAAACAAATATGTATTACAGTTAAGTAACTTTTATCTACATCTCACCATTACCAGTTTATTTAGTATACATACATACATACACAGAACGAATTAATACACTAATTATTTTATTATGTATCAGTACGGGTATACCTAGATTCAAAACATCAATAATATTAATATCATAATTTCAGTATATATATATATATATATATATATATATATATATATATATATATATATATATAATCACTGGAGACACTTGTTTTTCGTTCCAATAAAGCACATAAAAGTGTGTGTGTGTGTGTGTGTGTGTGTGTGTGTGTGTGTGTGTGTGAGAGAGAGAACAACAGTATTTCCTTATAGATATTAGTTCCGTTTGCAGTAGGAGGCGCAACGCCTATATCTAACAACAGAGCGCCACGACTCACTGTCTTGTTTAGTTTTTAGTTTTTTGTTTTTAGCATCAGGAGTATTTCTTTTTTCTTTCTCTATTATTGCGTGTTTGCTGAAACGCCTAAATAAAACGCCAGAAGGCACCTTTTCTTCCGAACCTCTTGTGTTTCCTTTAAAACACGAACCTGTAACAATATGTAGGGACTCGCTGCACTGAACACACAGTGATAATGCGATCTAAGAATTAAAGGTTCTAATATGAACATTTCAGGGCCCTGGGTTGACACCGTGGAGGATCATGATGGACTGGTTCTGTAATGATCCCTGAAAACAGAATGAGTGAGGAACCCACCACCTCAGAGTAAATCGACCCATCTGGCTTTATAATGAACTAAATAACACGCTAATCGCAAATTACAGATCAGACCAGCCTGTGCTTTATCAGTACGACGCTTGTTACTGTATGCGGGTTTTGATCAGCCGATTTTTGTTTAGTTATTTTGTTAGTCAGACACTAAAAGCGTCCAAAATAACGAGACAGAGACCAAATTAAATTCATTACAGTAACGTATGGCTGTCAAATTAATGCTCTAAACCAGGGATGTGAAAGATACAGCCCGCCAGCAGGTTTCATCCGGTCCGAGATGTTTTGGGTAAAAAAAAAAACTAAAAAACGTTTGCACGCAGTTATTATCAACTTTGTGTAATAAGCAAAGTAACAGGTTTCTATGATATGATACATTCATTAACACTAGAAGCGCCTACAAGCCCCGAAGTGCTTTGTAACCGATAGCTCTTTAACAGGCAGTTTTATTCATGAATATCAAATCCAAATTTACATTTACATAGCACAAATAGAGTATTTAAATTCAAATATGACCATAAAACATTAATATTATTGCTATAAATAATATCAATACAGTTTTTTTTTTCTAGCACACCGCAGTATAATAGGCAATTTTGTTACACTTCTCTCTGACTTTCTGTAATTTTAATTTTTGTTTTTTTTCATGTGCCAACATGCAATGTCTGATTGATTGGTACAGCTATTCTGGACAGACATTTGGCGTTTTATAACTATAACATGCATTCAAACGGACTTCGTACACAGCTAACGCCTACATTTTGGCAACATTGTGTGTTGGCAGGGGTATGACCTGGCACAGGCACAGGCACAGATCCAGCGCAGGTGAGGACACGGGTCTCTGCTTGCTCTAGTAAGTATTGCATTGACATTTTACACACACAAGCATTGAATAGTGCTAGGACACATTCTGTGTTGTTTTGTGCACAATATGTGTAGCGTACCGTGTAAGTGTGTTCATTATTATCAGCCATAATCCTCTGCAAAATTTATTTCAACCAACCGGCCCCACAAGGGACCCTCCGGCCAGCGCTGAGTCTGGACTGCGGACACAACTTCTTCTGTCGCGACGAGATCAGCAGAGGTCAGTGTCTTTCTGAATTTGAATCCTTAGTTTGTGTCGTTTGAGTTGTTTTCTTTGACACGGCCCCGGTGCTGTCCCGTATATACGCCTGTTATAACGTGTGTGCTGAGATTATTTTCTGAAACGTAGTCAAACGTACTCTGTACCAGAGTAAGCAACACTACACAGCAAAAACTCATTAGTAAATGTAACACTGTAGGTGTTAAAATCAACCCTTTTAAAGTGTACATGCACGACCATTCAAAAACTCAACACTTAAATCAACACTCATGCTTTGTTGGGTTCCCAACACTTCTAGCAGTCCTTTATATAAACATACATACATATAAATATAAAAACATATTATAATTTAATTGGTTTTATAATTAACTTTTAAGTAAATAAGTAAATACCCAGACACGAAAACTGATCATGCTCACAAGCACCACCACATGCAGAGAAGTAGAAACAAAACAAAATAAAGTAGGTGTTGACTCAAAGACATCGAAGTTAGTGTAGAAAAACCGGACAACACAAATATATTAATACATATATAGACGGGTAAAGACACATTTTACACTCAAACAAGAATGCTTTACAATCATTAACATTTACACAATAATTAAGAAAAAATAACACAATAAAACAAAGTATTCTATTATACTACCACAATGCATTGTAGGAAAGTTTAGTGATGTGGTTTTAAAATGTGTTTATTAAACACACTTTATTTTGACACCCAGTATTAGCACTGACTCTCAAGATGGTTTAACTCTCAGTGTTAATTTCACCTAATCACCCACTAATTTTTAACACTACATTTTAACATTATCATTTTAACACTATAGATTTTGCTGTGTTATTATTATCATTATTATTATTAGTAGTAGTTTTATACCCACTGTAAAATAACATTAAAGTACAATAACCTGGTAATGTTGAATATATTTTGGTCCTCAGCTGAAATGTAATTTATAAAGACCCACAGCAGTGAGGTTTAAAGATTCCTTCATTTAATAAATAAACAGATACACTGTATTGCGCTTACTCCACATTATTTTTGACCTCTATCCATCAGCCTGCCTGTTGTACTAGACTTCAAATATCTCCACCAACACCACCTTGATTTTCTTACAGGTTAAACCATCTTGAGAGTCAGTGTTAATACTGGGTGTCAAAATCTAAAATACTGACAAGGCCCAGCCCTGCTTAGCTTCTGGGATCTGAGCAGATCAGGCTTTTATGCTGTCAAAAACAAACCAATATGAAACTTCAAAGATTATAAATAGTTTGGTACATAGAAATCATGATAATAATAATAATGTATTGTAGCAATGTGTTAACTGACTATTGTATACCTTTTTAGTCATGTTATTTACATATTGTAAATCTCCAGATTTAGATCCTTAGATGCTGTTTACTTATTTTAAAAACTGTATTATTCCAGCAATGTTTAAGATAGCGTACACATGTGTTACCCATTACTCATCATGATAGAACTCATTTTCAGAAAAGCATAAATATTTCAAATTAATTTAAATTAATGCATTTATTTATATGCTGTACACTCTTGGAACTAATGTGTTAAATTGTACACATTCTCAGTTTGTTCACAACTTTATGTTAAAATTGATCAAATTATAACACAATACTGTGTATTTTTAACGCAATTCTCTGTGTGAAAAACACATTAATGTGTTGTTAAAAATACCCAGTATTCTGTTACAAATACACATTATTGTGTTGTCCTCAGAATATGTTAAATGTAACATTAGTTCTATATCTTGTATATGTACTATATCTTACATAAACAAATTGTTTGTGATTTTGTTGTGTACTCAAATTACTTAGTGCTACATGTTTGCAATAGTACTAATTTATATTAAATGTATATTAAGCTTTCTGTTTACATTGAACAACTAACATTTGCTTTGTTAAAATTTATATTTTGTTTACTAGGGCAACATGTTGAGTAAAACGAACACATTACAGTGTTCATGAATGAATACCTTATTTGTGCTAATATTCCTACACACAACCTGTGTTAAGTTCAACACAAAATGTGCTATCTTAAATCACACTCAGTAATGTGTTAAAGACGTTTACACATTTGTTCTAAGAGTGTATTATTAATTGTATTTATTTATTAGGAGACGCCCCTATCCAGGTACCTGCACTTCTTCTGCCCCAGTCTCAAACATTGTTTCTTTATTTTATAACAGACTCCCAGGAATGAGGAAGGCAGCTCTCACTTCCTCTGTAATATCTGTGGTGCTTGTGAGTGTAAGTATGTCTTCAGCAGATACTGATTCCTGTCATTGCAAAGCCAGTGTCCCACACAGGCGCGGCTCGTTCATATGGGCAGAGCCCTACTTCTAAATGAATCCACCCCAGAACATAGCTCTTCCTCATTAACTCATTATCCACATCGATACATTATAAATTACTTCATAATAAATGTTCCTAACTAACTGTACATTTTATTCAGACATTTGGAACAACACAAATAAATAATCATAACATTTAAAACTATATAAATATATACAATATATACAAAAATAAGACTCATATCAAAAAGAAGTCACAGACAAAAGAAAGACATTGTAGTATATAAAAACAAATAAAAACGAGAAACCAATTATTACACTATTACCCTATTGCTAACAAAAAACACAAAACTAAATTGCACAAAACCTATATCACACAAATAGAATAACACACTTATAAAGAAGAGAAGCTGATCATTACACTATTGCACTTCAAACGAGAAACACACAAACTAAATTGCACAACTGCCATCTAAACCCTGACCTTTCTTGCCTCCCTTGATGCAAAGTCATCAATTACATCATCATAAGAAATCTGCCCAGCAATTGCATCACACAAAACCTTTATGAAAGTTAGCCAAATCAATAATGTGCTAGTTAGGTTGTAATCGTTTAGCTGCAGACTACGCACATCATCATGATTATATCAAGTGTTGTGTAAGCTAGTTGTTCACAAAACGGAATATTGTCGCCCTATGTGTAATAGCATAGCAAGCAACGCAGGCTAACAAACATAAGTGTTATACTAGCCTATTTCAGTGCATGCATAATAATATACTCATAAAGAGATGACAGCTGCATACCTTTACCTTTTGCGCGTTTCTCCTCTTCTTCTTTCCTCTTTTTCCTAAACTGGGCACCTGATGGCTTAGACCTTTTCTTATCCATGTGTGTTGATTTGGCACTGAAGCATCAATACATTACCCATCCCCCAACACTGCCACCCAAGAGTCAAGACTGAACCAGTTCACCTTGCTGGTGCAGACTGGTTTTATATTATTCTTAACGATTTCGCACAAACCAGAAACAAATGCAACAATATGTCTGTGAAACTATATATTCACAGTATTATGAATGCATTGTGGTTTATTTGGTAGTATTTCTTAGTGTGACTGATTTCAGTAATTGCATTAGTACTGTACACAGTTAGAGGTGCGCTGTGTGATACATTTTCCGCTCCCACTACCTCCGACTTTTGTTATGCTTTCCGAAAGTTTCTGATTTTAGGTCAGAGCACTGAAAACAGTCGGAAAACTTCAATTCCGCCAAAAAGACTTGAATATACACCTTGTCTGTACAGCTCCTGTAATCTCTACCGTAGCCTTTTCCGAGTCATAGGCCAGATGTGATTGTAGGGCCCCCCACCTCGCTGCAAAACATCTGAGTGGTGCGCATCTTTATGACAGAGAGAATATTTAGGAAAAACTAAAAGACACACAAGTATTTATTGCACATTTACCACTGTGCATGTTGAATAAATAGATGTAGTAATACATACACATGTAAGTGATGCACTATGCACATAACAGCATTAACCCAAACAAACAACAACGATCCTCTTAATTAATCTCAGGCGTTTTAATTTCGGTAGTTGATTGACAATGTGAGTGGAGGGCAGGTGTCGCTACTTGGTGCTCGCAAAGAAAAGGTAAGCAATAGGTGAATAGGGAAACATAATTAGTGACATATTTTAAATTAAACATAAGTAAAACTAAGACACATCACCAAAACGAAAATACAGTGATTTATAATGAAATCATGAAAAATTAAATTAAGTGCAAATGTGTGGGTGCCAATTATTTCGAGCAACTGGAATCAGGAGCTACGTTTATTCTGGGCTTCAACGAGCACTTTATTACATGAGCTGTAGTAGGACAGATACACAGATAGGCTACCAGCGCAGAAGCACATCGAAAGCACAAAACGAAACAAAATAAACCAAAGCGCAAGTGAAAATGATCCTCGTCGAAATGCTGGTTTACCTCTTCTTTCCTCTTGCTTTCTCGCTGGCATGCGGCCATATGGGGGTCGCAGTTTTTAGTGTGTGTACATCAATAACACAGCAGTTATCTGTTTATAGTTCATACTTTCCGATGGTAACCGTATCGAACAGCCATCCAAACAACGTTCAACCCGCACAGACAGCAGGCGCCGTCCGGCCGTGAAGTGTGTGACACCGCAGCGCTGGTTGCAATGGACCCAAGAGGGCTGTTTACTGTCTATTCTCTTATATTGCCTCTACTTATAATCTAATAGTTTATTATCCTGTAAAACTGTACTGATTCAACGTAATGCTTTGATATACCTCTTTCTTGCATTACCAGTACTCGTATTGTTAATTTTGATTTCCCCTATGCCTCCTTTCCCTGAAATCTTAATGATACCTGCACATACTAGCTTTTACTATCCAGGATGTAGGACATGTATTGTTGACTGCGTATTTCCTATACAAGCGTGTAAACTGGAATTTGTAAATTGCATTATGCTTTGAACTGCACTGTATTTTTGCACTTTGTATTGCTCTTATGTTTTGTAAGTCGCCCTGGGCAAGGGCGTCTGCCAAGAAATAAATCGTAATCATAAAATAATGGGCATGGTTATGATTCAGGATTGGAGCCAGTTTCCAGTTTCCGCTGCTGGTCCCATACCACAAAGTCCACACTATTATGACCAGTTTCAAATCAATGCAGTATATTTCCCACAACTGTCCACAGGGGTAAGCAGTATCTTTCCCACAACTGTCCACAGGGGTGCGCAGTATCTTTCCCACAAGTATCCACAGGGGTGCGCAGTATCTTTCCCACAAGTGTCCACAGGTGCGCAGTATCTTTCCCACAAGTGTCCACAGGTGTGCAGTATCTTTCCCACAAATGTCCACAGGGGTGCTCAGTATCTTTCTCACAAGTGTCCACAGGGGCACAGTATCTTTCCCAGAAATGTCCACAGGGGTGCTCAGTATCTTTCCCAGAAATGTCCACAGGGGTGCTCAGTATCTTTCCCAGAAATGTCCACAGGGGTGCTCAGTATCCTTCCCACAAGTATCCACAGGGGTGCTCAGTATCTTTCCCACAAGTGTCCACAGGTGCGCAGTATCTTTCCCACAAGTATCCACAGGGGTGCGCAGTATCTTTCCCACAAGTGTCCACAGGGGAGCGCAGTATCTTTCCCACAAGTATCCACAGGGGTGCGCAGTATCTTTCCCACAAGTGTCCACAGGTGTGCAGTATCTTTCCCACAAATGTCCACAGGGGTGCTCAGTATCCTTCCCACAAGTGTCCACAGGTGTGCAGTATCTTTCCCACAAATGTCCACAGGGGTGCTCAGTATCCTTCCCACAAGTGTCCACAGGTGTGCAGTATCTTTCCCACAAATGTCCACAGGGGTGCTCAGTATCCTTCCCACAAGTATCCACAGGGGTGTGCAGTATCTTTCCCACAAGTATCCACAGGGGTGCGCAGTATCTTTCCCACAAGTGTCCACAGGTGCGCAATATCTTTCCCACAAGTGTCCACAGGTGTGCAGTATCTTTCCCACAAATGTCCACAGGGGTGCTCAGTATCTTTCTCACAAGTGTCCACAGGGGCACAGTATCTTTCCCAGAAATGTCCACAGGGGTGCAGAATCTTTCCCACAAGTGTCCACAGGGGTGCGCAGTATCTTTCCCACAAGTATCCACAGGGGTGCGCAGTATCTTTCCCACAAGTGTCCACAGGTGTGCAGTATCTTTCCCACAAATGTCCACAGGGGTGCTCAGTATCCTTCCCACAAGTGTCCACAGGTGTGCAGTATCTTTCCCACAAATGTCCACAGGGGTGCTCAGTATCCTTCCCACAAGTATCCACAGGGGTGTGCAGTATCTTTCCCACAAGTGTCCACAGGTGCGCAATATCTTTCCCACAAGTGTCCACAGGTGTGCAGTATCTTTCCCACAAATGTCCACAGGGGTGCTCAGTATCTTTCTCACAAGTGTCCACAGGGGCACAGTATCTTTCCCAGAAATGTCCACAGGGGCTCAGTATCTTTCCCACAAGTGTCCACAGGGGTGCTCAGTATCCTTCCCACAAGTATCCACAGGGGTGTGCAGTATCTTTCCCACAAGTGTCCACAGGTGCGCAATATCTTTCCCACAAGTGTCCATAGGGGCTCAGTATCTTTCCCACAAGTGTCCACAGGGGTGCACAGTATCTTTCCCACAAGTGTCTGTTTCTCCTGTATCCCATCAAGGTATATTTGTACAGTTGGGAGGCAGTGACTCAGCCTCAGAGTATAAAGCTGCCCAGCCCCCTCTCCCAACATCAGTGGGACCAGATCCACTCCGGCACAAACCACAGCTGTCCAACCCAGACCCTGACCCCACACCCTACCCCAGTGAACGACACCCACCTCAGCCCAGAGGAGTGGCAGGCTCTCAGGGAGGCTCTTCGCTGGCCGTCTCCAGACAGGCCTGTCACCTCCCTGGACAACACCACAGACCCCAGACACTGCTTCTACTATGTGGAGAACCTGAGGGACAATTACACAGTGGGGGACACTCTGAACATCACTCTGGTCGCCAGGGATTTCTCTGGGAATCCCAAAATCTACGGAGGGGACTTCTTCCAGGCTCGGCTGCACTCCCCGGAGCTCAAAGCCAGCACTTATGGCTCGGTGCAGGATCACCGCAACGGGACCTACACAGTCCACTTCTCCCTCCTGTGGCCCGGTCAGGCCTGGATCTCCCTGCGGCTGATCCACTCCAGTGAAGCTGTGCAGGTGCTGCTCCGGCACAGGGAGGCCGACCCCAACAAGGTGTCCTTCCGGGGGTATTTTGAGGAGGGGGGCAGATCGGAGACTGTAGTCTGCAACGCCCAGAGGAGCGGCTCACGCTGCTGCTGTGAGTACAAGGATCCTGCGACCGGGGAGATGTGGTTCTGCCAGAAACCAGCTGCCCTGCCCTGCCACGCCCTCGTCTACCACAGCGCTGGGACCTACCAGGCAAAACTGACCGACCTGGACAAGAGCCTTCTGGACACGTGAGTCTCTGTGGAGATGCCCAGTGTGAGACCTGAGGAGTCAAATCTCCTCAAGGTCAAATCTCACATAATGTGTGTAGCTGTGTAGTTCACAACTTAATGACATTTTAAGAGAAGTTTTAAAGTGAAGCGAAGCCCAGAGAAATTCAGCAGCACATTACCATGATTGTACTCAGTTCTGAAGGTTTTTATGACCGAACTTTGGACTTATTCTTCCAACAGGAAGTTAACTAATGTTGATGTTGGGATACCAGGAACTGACCCCAAAATTCACATCCTGCCCTTGGACACAGAAAGCAGTAAGTATGGCTTTACCTGTATGAGTGTGTGTGTGTGTTTTTGCTCCTGTGCTCTGGCTCTTACCCGCCTCCGTCTCTCTGTGTCTGAGACTGTCTGTGTTTCTCCCCAGGACAGGAGCAGAAGTGCGCTCCCGGTTTGGACACTCCGGTTCCGGCCGGGTTCTATTTCCAGGACCGCTGGACCTCGCTGGTCTGCTCCGCTCGCAGTTTCTCCAGCGCAGAGCAGATAGTCGGCTGCCTGAAGGACAAGCAGCTGTACATGATGGGCGACTCCACGTTGCGCCAGTGGTTTGAATACCTGCAGACGACTGTGCCCAGTAAGAGCCCGAGACATCAACACACCCGATACGCCACTCTTACCCTCCCTGTGACTCCTCTCTCTCATTTAATTTCATTCCATCCTTCTCTCTCCTCTTCGTCTCACCCCGTCCCTCTCCCTCTCTGTCCAGTTTGCAAGACCTTTTTCCTATGTCTCGCTCTCTCTTCCTCTCTCTTTCTCAGCTACATAGACTCTTCTTCTCAGAAAGACTGTAAAATCCTCCCTCCCTCCAGCTCTGGAGCTCATGAACCTTCACACCTCAGGCCAGTCGGGGCCTCTCCTGGCAGTGGACACCGGTAACAATGTGATCCTACGCTGGCGAGCTCACGGCCTGCCCATCCGCACGCTCAAGGTCCCGAGGGCGCGGCTGCACTACATCGCCAACGAGATCGATGGGCTGGCGGGAGATGCCTACACCGTGGTGGGTTTCAACCTCTGGGCGCACTTCACAACCTTCCCACTGGCCACGTTTGTCCGCCGGGTCGCAATTATCCGAGAGGCGGTGCGCTCGCTGCTGCGCCGGAGCCCCCAGACCCTCGTGGTCATCAAGTCGGCCAACACCGGCTACAAGGACGTCTACGGCAGCGACTGGCTGTCCCTGCAGCTGGACACCGTGCTCAGGAGGATGTTCCAGGGCCTCCCTGTGGCCTTCATCGACGTCTGGCAGATGACCTCCTGCCACTACACCCCGGACCAGATCCACCCCCAGCCTGTCGTCATCCGGAATGAAGTTGACCTGTTCCTGTCCTTTGTTTGTCCCCAGTGAAGCTCCCTGCTGGTGTCCCACAGAGCAGGAACCATCTCTGATGGACAGGTGGTGTGCAGCGTGTTGAGACAGGAGGTCTCTGCAATATGTGCCCGTTTTACGCAGAATAATATCTGTGTTTTAATAACGGAGTTAGGTGAGATGACTATTTAATTATTTCGTCCTTGTCATATTTAAAGGTATTGAAAGGTATTTCTTTTAAATTGCATAATGCTGAATGGTGAATTTTGAATACAGGCTACTGGAGATCATGTTGTGCACCTCCACCATGGCTGCGCAGCCCTGAGGACGGGTGTGTTATTAGCTTGCATGTGTGTATGCATGCAGGCTGAATGTATGGAAATCACTTTGATAATTATCTGGGATACAAGACCATAAGACCATTCATCCCGGATGAGTTAATACAGGTCCACTCTTGTTTATCCGCCACACTTTGTTTTCCGAAAATCTGGCAGATTAACTAATGTGGCAGATTCATGAGATTACACGCCTCATGCATGCATGTAATTTGTTTCAAAGGGGAGATAAAGGCACAGGAGAGAGAAGTAGGAAGGGAGAATGCTGTGTTGCGTGCCGGCAGACAGATATATGTACTGAGATACTGCGGTGGGAGAAAAGTAAAGCTGGATGCTGGCAGTTTGGGAGTGGTTTTTGTACGTTTAAGTATGTGTGAGTGTGATTCTACGTGTTCCCGTTTGCTTGATAGTAAACACTTTAGTTTGGAGTTGTCTCAGGTTATGATTTCTCTGTTAAAACCCTTCTGGGTGACTGCATTTAACCTCTCCATTCACCCAAGTATTGACAACACAGCGTCATGTTATATTGCTGCTATTGTCTGATTACAGAGAGATGTAATTGTGTGTGAGTGAATTTGAATTAGCCTACGAAATAAAAGTTATGATTTGATCTATCCAAAGTAATTTACCCGACTTGTCGTTTGGAGGACTAACGAGTACTAAATACATGTTCTGAGATTCAAACCTGTTTGGTGAATGGCGGTTTGTGAATTTGTGGACTAACGAGTCATTTTATAATCGGAATGAGTTCGTTCTTGGCGATTTTTTGTGGAAATTGTGAATTTGGCGGATTAACGAGTGGCGGATGGATGAGAGTGGACCTGTATATAAATATCTGAAGGAGTGTTATGGCACGGATAGTTCACCTTTAGCTTGTGAATTGTGCCCTGGTGGTCTATCTGCTAGTGGTTGAGCTAGAGAGGGTTAATGGTTACAGTTCTTGGTTGTGCCAGACCCGGGGTGGGTGAATGTCTGTGCTGTGTATCAGACACTTACGAGTCTTGGTTCCTCAAAGACTGGGTTATTTATTTTCCCTATTGACTGCAAAAGCGAAAATTATTTATTGATGGTATATTTATTACTTTGTTTAAAGGAAACTCATAATTCACCACCTGTGCCATTCATTTAAATAAGAAACAATAAACGTCCTTTACGAAACTGTACCCCTGATTGTCAGCTTCGTTACTTGTGGTCACTCTCCCATGATAGTTTGTGAGCCCTCTCTCCCACACTCATAATCACACACAGACACACTCTCACTCCCACACAGTCACACAGACACACACACACACACACACACTCACACACTCACACAATCACTCAGAGACACTCTCTCACACAATCACACACACACACACACACTCTCTCACACAATCACACTCACTCACACAGTGACACTCAACCCAGTCCCTGCTGTCGTAGCCAGTGCTGAAGAACAGCGCCGGGGCCGCGCCTGCGCAGTCGGGACGACGGTCTGCACAAGAGCGTCCCTGCTGTGAGACCCGTCTGAACACAACAGAGCCCCTTTATCAATTAAAACAAAGATCTTTATGAACAAAGACCTTCTTATACAATGTATCTCTTAAATGATTGTTGTTGTTTTTGTTGTCGTGGCTATGTCAATTAAACAATCAGGGCAATTGCACCATCATTTCCACGATGTATAGACCGTGGAGTAACAGCGACACCTGGCGTCGAAGATGTCATCGGTCACATCTTCTGTAAAGGGGCTTTCCCACTGTGTAGAAGCCGTCATTACCCGAGTGTGTGTGTGTGTGTGAGTGTGTGTGAGTGTGTGTGAGTGTGTGTGGGTGTGTGTGTGTGTGTGTCAGTGTGTGTGGGTGTGTGTGTGTGCGTGTGTGTCAGTGTGTCATGTCAGTGTGTGTGAGTGTGTGTGGGTGTGTGAGTGTGTGTGGGTGTGTGTGTGTGTGTGTCAGTGTGTCAGTGTGTTTTGTTGTTTCCTTCACGAATTAGTAAACAGTAAGTGTGTTGTTTCACACATTATCTATGCGGTCCTGAAAGGACTTCCACAGAACGGTTATCAGTGAGAACATGTCCAGAGTTTGTATGTGCAGGGGGCCAAGCCGTAGGATTTGTTTTATTATACTTTTTTACTACTGGGATCTGCGTGTGATTAAGGAGATAGCGTTTACACAGCGTTTACACACAGCCCGTCAAGTCCCACATGTGTTTATCTGTGATCGTTATTACTTTACAGGGACGCTGGGTGGTCCGGTGGATATGGAAGAGGACCAATGACCGGGGGGCAGTCTGTGACTCATTGTGTCCCCCTCCCAGAAAGAGTAGTGCAGCGGTACAGTCAGGGACTTTATAATAGTGCAGTCCAGTCCAGTGCAGTCCAGTCAGTGTCTCTGCAGTAGTCCAGTCCAGTCCAGTCCAGTCCAGTCCAGTCCAGTCCAGTCAGTGTCTCTGCAGTAGTCCTGTCCAGTCCAGTCCAGTCCAGTCCAGTCGGGGATTCTGCAGCAGTCCAGTCCAGTCCAGTCCAGTCTAGTCCAGTCCAGTCAGTATCTCTGCAGCAGTCCAGTCAGTGACTCTGCAGTCCAGTCCAGTCCAGTCCAGTCAAGTCCAGTCAGTGTCTCTGCAGTAGTCCTGTCCAGTCCAGTCCAGTCCAGTCCAGTCGGGGACTCTGCAGCAGTCCAGTCCAGTCCAGTCTAGTCCAGTCCAGTCAGTATCTCTGCAGCAGTCCAGTCAGTGACTCTGCAGTCCAGTCCAGTCCAGTCCAGTCCAGTCAGTGACCCTGCAGCAGTCCAATCTAGTCCAGTCAGTGTCTCTGCAGCAGTCCAGTCCAGTCCAGTCCAGTCCAGTCCAGTCAGTGACTCTGCAGCAGTCCAGTCCAGTCCAGTCCAATCTAGTCCAGTCAGTGTCTCTGCAGCAGTCCAGTCCAGTCCAGTCCAGTCCAGTCCAGTCAGTGACTCTGCAACAGTCCAGTCCAGTCCAGTCCAGTCCAGTCCAGTTCAGTCAGTGACTCTGCAACAGTCCAGTCCAGTCCAGTCCAATCCAGTCAGTGTCTCTGCAGCAGTCCAGTCCAGTCCAGTCCAGTCCAGTCAGTGATTCTGCAGTCCAGTCCAGTCCAGTCCATTCGGTGACTCTGCAGCAGTCCAGTCCAGTCCAGTCCAGTCCAGTCAGTGTCTCTGCAGCAGTCCAGTCCAGTCCAGTCCAGTCAGTGACTCTGCAGTCCAGTCCAGTCCAGTCCAGTCCAGTCCAGTCTAGTCCAGTCCAGTCAGTGACTCTGAAACAGTCCAGTCCAGTCCAGTCCAGTCCAGTCAGTGTCTCTGCAGCAGTCCAGTCCAGTCCAGTCCAGTCCAGTCCAGTCCAGTCAGTGACTCTGTAGTCCAGTCCAGTCCAGTCCAGTCGGTGACTCTGCAGCAGTCCAGTCCAGTCCAGTCCAGTCAGTGACTCTGCAGCAGTCCAGTCCAGTCAGTGACTCTGCAGCAGTTCAGTCCAGTCCAGTCCAGTCCAGTCAGTGGCTCTGCAGTCCAATCCACTCCAGTCCAATCAGTGACTCTGCAGTCCAGTCCAGTCCAGTCAGTGACTCTGCAGCAGTCCAGTCCAGTCCAGTCCAGTCAGTGACTCTGCAGCAGTCCAGTCCAGTCCAGTCCTGTCCAGTCAGTGACTCTGCTGCAGTCCAGTCCAATCCAGTCAGTGACTCTACAGCAGTCCAGTCCAGTCCAGTCAGTGACTCTGCAGCAGTCCAGTCCAGTCCAGTCCAGTCCAGTGCAGTCAGTGACTCTGCAGTCCAGTCCAGTCCAGTCCAGTCCAGTCAGTGACTCTGCAGTCCAGTCCAGTCTAGTCGGTGACTCTGCAGTAGTCCTGTCCAGTCCAGTCCAGTCCAGTCCAGTCCAGTCAGTGTCTCTGCAGTAGTCCTGTCCAGTCCAGTCGGGGACTCTGCAGCAGTCCAGTCCAGTCCAGTCTAGTCCAGTCCAGTCAGTATCTCTGCAGCAGTCCAGTCAGTGACTCTGCAGCAGTCCAGTCCAGTCCAGTCCAGTCCAGTCAGTGACTCTGCAACAGTCCAGTCCAGTCCAGTCAGTGTCTCTGCAGCAGTCCAGTCCCGTCCAGTCCAGTCCAGTCCGGTCAGTGTCTCTGCAGCAGTCCAGTCCAGTCCAATCTAGTCCAGTCAGTGTCTCTGCAGCAGTCCAGTCCAGTCCAGTCCAGTCCAGTCCAGTCCAGTCAGTGATTCTGCAACAGTCCAGTCCAGTCCAGTCCAGTCCAGTCAGTGACTCTGCAACAGTCCAGTCCAGTCCAGTCCAGTCCAGTCCAGTCAGTGATTCTGCAGTCCAGTCCAGTCCAGTCCATTCGGTGACTCTGCAGCAGTCCAGTCCAGTCCAGTCCAGTCCAGTCAGTGACTCTGCAACAGTCCAGTCCAGTCCAGTCCAGTCCAGTCCAGTCCAGTCAGTGACTCTGCAGTCCAGTCCAGTCCAGTCCAGTCCAGTCTAGTCCAGTCAGTGTCTCTGCAGCAGTCCAGACCAGTCCAGTCCGGTCCAGTCAGTGTCTCTGCAGCAGTCCAGTCCAGTCCAGTCCAGTCCAGTCCAGTCCAGTCCAG
Organism: Amia ocellicauda; assembly: GCF_036373705.1. Taxonomy (NCBI): domain Eukaryota; kingdom Metazoa; phylum Chordata; class Actinopteri; order Amiiformes; family Amiidae; genus Amia; species Amia ocellicauda. The sequence continues at coordinate 3,731,664 of NC_089863.1, forward strand.
TCAGTGACTCTGAAACAGTCCAGTCCAGTCCAGTCCAGTCCAGTCCAGTCAGTGACTCTGAAACAGTCCAGTCCAGTCCAGTCCAGTCCAGTCGGTGACTCTGCAACAGTCCAGTCCAGTCCAGTTCAATCCAGTCCAGTCCAGTCAGTGACTCTGCAGTCCAGTCCAGTCCAGTCCAGTCCAGTCTAGTCCAGTCAGTGTCTCTGCAGCAGTCCAGACCAGTCCAGTCCGGTCCAGTCAGTGTCTCTGCAGCAGTCCAGTCCAGTCCAGTCCAGTCCAGTCAGTGACTCTGAAACAGTCCAGTCCAGTCCAGTCCAGTCCAGTCCAGTCAGTGACTCTGAAACAGTCCAGTCCAGTCAGTGACTCTGAAACAGTCCAGTCCAGTCCAGTCCAGTCCAGTCAGTGACTCTGCAGTCCAGTCCAGTCCAGTCCAGTCGGTGACTCTGCAACAGTCCAGTCCAGTCCAGTCCAATCCAGTCAGTGTCTCTGCAGCAGTCCAGTCCAGTCCAGTCCAGTCCAGTCGGTGAGGGTTAATTCTCTAGTGTAAATAACACTGGATCCCCCGGGGACGCGGGTGTAAATCTCCCCTGACGGCCGGCTCCACTTGGCCATGGTAGCCATGCCAACAAGGGGGGAGAGAAGACAAAGAAAGAAAGGAAGAAAAAGAGAGAACACGAGGTTTCCCAGCAGCGGTGTGGTCAGCGCTCCCCACAAGGGCCCCGCCGGCCGCCGGACCGCTGGCACAACATGTAGTGGTTACCCACCCTGTCTGAGTCTCTGCCTCCCTCTGCCTCCCCCCCCTCTCTCTCTCTCTCTCGCTCTCTCTCTCTCTCTCTGTTTGAAGAACAGTCTGGAGAAGTTTGAAGTGTTGTGGTGTGTAGACAGTGACCTGTGTGAGGTGAATGGATAGACTGAGCTGCTTTTATTCTTTATCAAAACAAAAAGGGAAAGGGAAAAAAGCCAGAAAAAATAAGAAAAAGAGAGGAAAAGGGTGCTGGGGAGGTTTAGGCTGATCCCAGGGCCAGCACAACAACTGCTGTTTTGTAGTTGTTATTGTTGTGTATATAGATTTGGGTTTGTATTTTGTACATGGAATTTGTTAATTAAAGGAGTGTAAAAAGTCAAAAAGTCTCTCTCTGTGTATCTCTCTCTCTCTCTCTGTCTCTCCTTCTCTCTCTTTCACTCTCTCTCTGTCTCCATCTCTCTCCCCTCATTACTTGCTTGCTTAGTTCGAAGGGATTTTTAAAAAACGTGTTTAAAAGACTCCAGTGATCCCCACTGACAAAGGACAGAAGGAGGGAGAGAAGTTGGAGGAGGTGTGTGTGTGAGTGAGGGGGCGGCTGGGGGGCTGTTAGCTGCTGAATCAGGACAATTAATGTGGGTTATGGTGGTCTTGGCTTCTTCCACAGGCGGAGATCAAACGCAGACGGTGTGGGGGGGGCGGCGCAGTGGGCACGCCTGCCACTCTGATTCATTGTGGGAGAGGGCACTTCCTGCTGTGTGTATAAGTGTGTGTGTGTGTGTCAGTGTGTGTGTGTGTGTGTGTGTGTGTTCAGTGTGTGTGTGTTCAGTGTGTGTGTGTGTCAGTGTGTGTGTGTTCAGTGTGTGTGTGTGTGTGTGTTCAGTGTGTGTGTGTGTGTGTCAGTGTGTGATTATTATTATTATCAGTGATTGTACAGATTGTCTGTTTATTTCCACAATGTGTCCTACATCCTCAATTTAGACAGACTGTCTTTTACGACTTCACCCTCACTCCTCTCTCTCTCTCACTTCTTTGGTCATTGTTTTGGTATCTCATTCTCTCTCCCTCTCTTGCCCTATCCCTTCTTTCTTTCCCTCTTTTTCTCTCTCCGAGATATGAGATGTCATTTTCAAGCTTTCTTTAAAATAAATAAATACATACATAAATAAAAATCGCCCAACGTGTTGCGATGCCGATGTTGGCCACAAGGGGGCGGCAGGAGACGTACAATAACATGTGGAAGAGAAATGACAGACACTGAACTCTGAAGGAGAGAATGACACTGGTGATGAGGAAGATGAGGCCGATCTCTCCTTCTAACTCCCCACCTCTCTCTCTCTCCCCAGCGCTCTCCTCCTCCTGCTTTCCCTCCCTCCCCCTGACCCTCTCCCTCGCTTCTGAATGAACGACTGTGGTTTTCAAGCTGCTCTCTAGGAACCAGCTGTACAGAGGCCTATTATTCCTCCCTCCCTCCTCAGGCTTCAGCTATGCTCTCATTCTTACTTGGAAGTTTTGATTTATTTCTCTCTCTCTCTCTATTCCTCTCCCTCTTCATCTTTTATCAAATAGTGTTATTTCGTATGTTTCTACTTTCCTGAGGGAGGGGTTGCTTGTGTGTGTGTATTTGGGTGCGTGTGTGTTTCTGTTTGTGTGTGTGTGTGTGTTTGGAATGCGTGGGTGTATGTGTGTGTTTGGGTCTGGTAGTGTGTATTTGTGTGTGTGTGTGCGGACATTGAGGGCGCGTGCAGAGTGGAGTGACGTTTGGACACACAGCCACTTCCTGGTCTTGCCGCCACAGCTCCGCCCCTTCCTGCAGGAAGCAATGGAACCCCGATTGCTTCCTTCCCGGCTGCCCGTCTGCAGCGCTGGGACCCGGAGCACGTGGAACATGTGTGTGTGTGTGTGTGGAGGAGGTGTGTGGCTCACTTGTGATTCAAAACTAAAGGAGAAAAACAACTGCGAAACACACACACACATAAATAACCAGACGAGGGGTCAGGCTCCTGTCGGAGCTGCCAGGTGTACAGAGCGGAGGGAGGCTCGGCGCTCTGCAGAACAGCCCATCTGTCCCTCGGCATCAACAGCCACAGCGCCGCCTCACCGCAACAAGACACACATGCTCAGAGCGGCGGCTTAACACGCACACGCCTGCAGCCCAGCCCCGGGACAGGGGCACGGCCCAACAGGTTAAAGAACGGGTATGGAAGGAATGGTGCGCTTCGGATCGGAAAGAGGTGAAATTCACAGTCAGGCGTCATGGAGGGAGCAGTGTCCGCAGTGACAAAACAGAGCTAGGCCGAGTTCTGGGGTGTTGGGGAGTGCTCCGTGTCATGCTCCGGGTTTTGCCTGATCCAGATCACGTCCGTTCTGTGAGACGGCAGGGATCTCTCTCCCTGTGTGTGTGTGTGTGTGTATTTATGTATACCTAAAAGTCATCTGTTATCTCGACATCAGAGAACACAGAGGACAAGTGCCAATGTGTGTGTGTGTGTGTGTGTGTCCCTTCAGACAGACTCACTCGGAGAGAAAAAGAAAATACTCACAGTATTGTTTTTAATGTAATTGTACAGTGGCAGGATTGGGAAACAAAAAGCAAAAGAGAAATGGTGGAGGGAGGAGGGTGGGGGTTAGGGCTGGCACAGCAAGAGAGAGAGAGAGAGAGAGCAGACGATTCGACAGCTCGAGCGTTCACAGGTTGACTACACGTGTCTTGAGGCACACTATGTATTCGGTAAAGGCTACTTCAAAAACAGGCTCCCAACAAACAACAACGACGACAATAATCAGAACAATAATAAGGCCATTCATGGGGTTTAGAGTCCTAGTTAGCTAAGAAATGGCCACCAGACAGAGAGAAACTATTCCTTATTCCTTTTGTTTTCCTTTTATAGATACAGGACCAGTTGTGTATCAACTGAAAAAGTGAGTTTCTGTAAAAATGGCTACAATCAGAAAATAAGAGGCACTTCCTGTTTTTTTTAAGATGCATATATATATATATATATATATATGCAACACACACATATATGGTTTTCTTCTATAATTAATAGATTGATTTTATTCCCTACTTCCTCATCAAAGAAAAGAAAAATCCTCATTGGCTCTGGCTTGGCCTGTGGAGTCTGTTCTGCCTACTGATTGGCTCTCTGAAACAACTCTGATTGGCAGGCGGGCTCTCACAGAGCTCTAATTGGCCGGCAGGCTCTGTGACACGATTCCAATTGGCTGCCGGGCTCCCGGAGAGTTTCGATCGGCCAGGCGGGCTCTCTGACAGAGTTCCGATTGGCCGGCAGGCTTCCGACACAGAGCTCCGATTGGCCGGGAGTCCCTCAGCAAAATAGTTGCAGAAAAAATAAAATATATATCTTTAATTCTTTTTATTATTAATATTTATTTGATTCTTCCAGAAAGTGCTTCTTGGGGATGTGTGGAAAATACGCAGCATTACATCCAACTTTGTAGCTCCACCCCCCGGCCCCCAGTCTCCCCGTGTGTGGCGATTGGCTGCTGGACAGAGGAGGCGGGGCTACAGCAGCAGCTGCATGCTTATTGGGTCGTGCTGGCTCCTGGGATTGCTCAGGGGAGGGGTTTAGGAAGGCCATCAACACTCTGCAGAGAAGAGAGAGAGAGAGATTTAAAGAAAACATCAAATCATAAACACAAGAGGATGTGTATTACAGCCACATTCATCCAGCTCTTTTGATTGGCTGTGCTGGTGAAACTCAAAACAGCTGCCATCAAAACAAGTCAAATAATATAAAAAGGGGCACATTATCTCAACTTCATGGTCAGCTGCTAAACATTAATAGAAGGAGAGGGAGGAGGAGGAAGAGGGGGAAGAGAATGAAAAGAAGATGAGAAGAAGAGAGGAGAGGACAATGTTTGTTGTCGTAGTCGTTCTCAACCACCGCATTTCAGAAAATCTGCTTTTCTCTCGGCTGTGCTGCCGGGAGAGTCTGGGAGCGGAACATCGAGAGAGGGAGGGAGGGGGCAGAGAGAGAATTAAAAAATACAGAAAACAGAAAAGTACAGCGAGAGAGGAGAGAGAGAGAGAGAGAGGAGGGAGAGGCGCACAGGGAGACGTGTTCTTCCTGCACTCTCAGCCAGGTCCGCTCTGCTCTGTAATTGGCTGAGCTGCGTCTCTATTTTTACTCAGGGCTGGCGCTATAATTACCACAGAGCACACACTGTACCCAGCCACCGACCCGCCCGCACGCACGTAACCTCACGCCACCCCCGACCCCCCAAAACCATGCCCCCCGCCCCTTGCACGGTGCCCATTCACAAATCAAAAGAAACAAATCAAATCAACACACACACACACACACGCACACACAAGCCAGGAAATAAAACATAAAAATATACATTTCATATGAAAACAGGCTGTGCTCTGTGTCTGGTGCCAGCATCTCTCAGTGGGGGCCTCCCACAGGGGCTCTGCCAGCTCAGCCAGCCCCCCAGCAACCCAGTGAATGAGCCGCCTCCCTTTCATGCCTGGTGTTCTTTCGTTCGTTTTTCTTTTTTGGGGGGTTTGGTTTGCATTTCTTCCTGGGGGAACCTGGCCTCACGGCAGGATGTCTGTGCCAGCATCTCCGTGCTCAGCGGATTCCCCTCTCTCAGCTGGCATGGGTTGCAATCGCAAACGGCAGTACCCCACTTCTGGCAATGCTGAGAAACTGGGTAATTATTAATAGACTACCCGCCCCCCCCCCATATCTCCCACGTTTTATATTACAGTCTGGCAGCAACCCCGCCCCCCCTCCTTAATAACGGGTTCTGGGAAATGGAGGGATCCGGGGCTGCCGGGGTAATTGGGTGGAGGGGGGGTGGCAGGCATGTCAGATATTTATTTATGAGCTGCACTTGTCCAGGTATCCATTACTGTGGACCCCCCACCCTGATGGAGAGTCCTTGACTGGACTGGACTGCTGCAGAGTGTCTGACTGGACTGGACTGGACTGGACTGGACTGCTGCAGAGTGTCTGACTGGACTAGACTGGACTGGACTGGACTGCTGAAGAGACACTGACTGGACTGGACTGGACTGGACTGCAGAGTCACTGACTGGACTGGACTGGACTGGACTGCTGCAGAGACACTGACTGGACTAGACTGGACTGGACTGGACTGCTGAAGAGACACTGACTGGACTGGACTGGACTGGACTGGACTGCAGAGTCACTGACTGGACTGGACTGGACTGGACTGCTGCAGAGACACTGACTGGACTAGACTGGACTGGACTGCTGCAGAGACACTGACTGGACTAGACTGGACTGGACTGCTGCAGAGTCCCGGACTGGACTGGACTGTTACAGAGTCACTGACTGGACTGGACTGCATACATCCTTGTCAAATTGCTGATACATCAAATTGTTTTAAAATATTAAATACAGAAGCATACAGACAGCTAGTCGCACAAATCACAGATACGCATGCACGCACTTTTGCAACACACACACACACACACACACACACACACACACTGCGTGAACTGGAGGGAGAGAGAGAGAGAGAGAGGGAGGCAGAGACAAAGGGAGAGACAGCACGAGAGAGAGAAGGAGGCCCAAAACACAAACAAGTGTGCGAGGTGTGTAGGTGACCTTGATTTGGGCTCTCTACTCTCCCATATTTGAGCCCACTGTGTCGAACGCTGACGCGACTGTTGTCGTGCGATATGCCACGCTGATAGGCGCTGGGGCGGCACCGCGGTCGGGGTCCACCGGGCGCAATGGTGCGAGATAACGCCGGCCCTGCTGTTGTGTCCGTGATGTGGAATGCGGGGCTTAAACACGGCAAGCCGGGAAGCGACACGTGTCCCTGTCCGTCTGCGTGTCCCTGTCTGTCTATTCGATTCAGGGCAGCTTTATTGGCAGCGCTGCCAGAGCAGTGGACATATATCGAACGGAAACGGGATGCGTGTGTGAGTGTCTGTGTGTGCGTGAGTGAGCATGTGCGCGCGCAGGGGAGTGAATGATGATACTTGATGAATAGAATGAGAGAGATAACAAGTCAAATAAAATGAACTGATAAAACAAAAAAATAGTCAATAAAATTAATCATAGTAATAACTACAAAAATGTTTGTGTGTGTGTGTGATTGTGTCTACCTGTGTTTGTGTGAAGGGTTGTGCATGTGTGTATGAGTGTGTGTGTGTGTGTGCGCGTGATCCGGAAGTCACATTTTCTAAAGCGTGTTGTAAAAGAGAATGTATAATTAGTGGTTGTTCACCAGGAGAACAGAACAAACCGTACGAAAACAAGCATGAGCAAAAACAGAGAGAGGAGAGGGAGAGAGAGACACACATACACACACACAGGGAGAGAGACACACACACACACACACATACATACATACATACACACACAGGGAGAGAGATGGAATCAGAAAACACATTTCTTTCCCACACAGAAGTGCCTGCCGGTGCAGAACAGAGCAGTCAGACCTGCAGGGCATCAGGTGTCGGCTGTCCTGCCCCGATACCCCTGACGGGGAAGCCCCCACCCCCTCGCACCAAATCCCCAGCCGCCCTGGATATCAACCAGCGTCCCGTGACAGACACCGGCCGAGCGGCACCGAGGAAAACAGAGAGAAAGAGAGAGATCTCCTCTCTCCAGCACTGACACGAACACGGTCCTCGAATCCCCTCCCTTCGAATCTAATCAAACCAGACCCATAAAACCACCAATAAAAGAGATAGAATAAATAAAGCTCAGGTGGACGTGGGCGGCCCCCAGTCGACCCCCCAGCCAGCGGCTCCCCCTGTGACAATTGCTTCATTAAGAGCCGGTAATCAGCTTTACTGTCTTCAGACCCAGAGGCAATAAGCCTATTACCCTCTAACACAATTACAGCTTCCCGAGGGGGAGGGAGATGGAGGGAGGGAGAGAAGAGAGAGGGGAAAGGGGGAGAGAGTTGGAGAGAAGTGAGGGAGACGGGGAGGGATACAGAGAGAAGAGAGGGGGAGGAAGAGGGAGAAGAGTGCTGGAGAGAAGAGAGGGAGACGGGGAGAGAGGAGGAGGAGGGGGAGAGAAGAGTGAGGTAGGAGCAATAGTTAAAGTAAGGGAAGAGAACAGGAGGAGGAGGAGGAGGAGGCGGCACTGGGAAAGAAGGGAGGGAGGGAGATGGAGTAGGGAAGAGAAGAGAGGGAAGGAGGCAAACGGAGAGAAACGGAAGAAAAGCGGGGTGTGAAGTCCCTGATCCCAACGAGCTTAACGGACATTAAGTCGCAGTGCGATTAGCGGCGGGCACGTGGGCCGTTAATAAGACGCACATTTTCACTTGCGTTCGGCAAAAAAACAAACTATTTGTCCCACCGGTGGACAAAGTCTCACTAGAGAATGGTCCGTCTCTGATTCTCTCTCTTTCAATCAGTCACTCCCTCTCTCTCGCCACTGCCCCCACCCACCCATCCACTAACCACCAGGCACAATGCCAAGCATTAAATAGAGCATGCACCAACACCAGCAGTTGGAAAAATCATTGTTTTTTCTTCTTCAGGAAATCCAGATAAAAATAAGGAAAATATGGATATATGGATATATAACCACAATAAGGGGCGCAGTATAGTCTGCACAATGACAAGCACATGAAAAATGACATCTCATGCCTGGACCAGATAGAAAAGTATTTCGGTTGGCAGAGGAAACATCAACAGACACGGGATTCCATCGACTGGGGGGGGCGATTGTGCAGCACGGCCAGAATTCTCTCCTGCTGGGTTGACGCACTCCAGACAGACACACACACACACTCACACACAGACAGCCTGACACAAACACACACTCGTGCAGAGATACACAGACACACACATCGAGAGAGAGGGAGAGAAAGAGGGAGGGAGAGAGAGAGAGACAGACAGAGGTGGCATGATTACAGTTTCTACGGAAACGGCGCAAACTCTGCATCTGACGGGAGAAGCATCAAAGTCCAAAAATAGGAAAACACGCTCTCACTCGCCCTGCCTCTCTCGCTCTCTCCCCTCCATCTCTCTCCCCCTCTCCATTTCCTTCCGCGTCTGTTTTCTTTCCTTTTCTTTCTCCATCCAATAGAGAGAGAGAGAGAGAGAGGACAGCACCACACAGCATTGTACAGTACAATCGCCACACGTCCCAAGTACAATAGAACATAACAAAACAACACGTAAAATACAATACACCAACACAAAACACAGCCCGATGACACAAAACGGCACAGCCTCCCACGGGCTCCACGTATTGACTTTTCCACCTGCGTTATCAAACCTGTGTGCTCTTTCAATAAACCCTCACCCCCCCACACAACTCACACACGCCACTGCCAAGCTGAGCCACAGCCAAAACCTGAAACCACATAACCATGTAAAGGCCTGAGCATCACTTCTCTCGAGTTGACGTGGTATTTGTATCAACACCGGGACGGCTGCGCAGAAGCAAACTCAATCGTCTCTCTCTTTTAATTATTGATCGATTAGTTCCTTTTGAAGCCACATCAACCCGGCTTTTAATACCGAACAGCAGCCACACCAAGCATGCACAGACGCACAAGACAGACACTCTCACAAACACACACACACTCGCTCAGACACTCTCTCAGACAAACACCCACACACACTCAGACTCTCGAAGACAAACACACACACACACACACACCTGTGGTCTGGAGGAGGTTTTTGGTCGTACCTGTGCCGTCTCCACTGCCCTGGCCCTGCTGCGCTCTCAGCTCCTCGGACTTGTAGAAGTCGATGCTGGCGTAGGTGTTGACAGCCGCCGCCTGGCCGCCCCCTGCCAGCCCCGCCGGGCCCCCACCGGCCCCCAGGACGGAGGAGAAGAGACGGGGGGGCAGCTGCGCCGGCAGGACTCCCTCGGGGCCACTGTGGGGGGGCTCCTTCGGCACCAGGTCTAGGTCAATGTAGTTGAGGCCTTGTTCCAGACAGGAGGGAGCCTGGGCCGCGGGTAAAGGGAGTGGCCCGGGAGCCGGGCCCTGAGAGGGGGCCTCAGGGGGCGCGGAGTCCAGCCCCAGCCTGGAGGAGTCAGGGAAGGGGAGGAGAGAGGAGGCGGAGGGAGGTGGCGGCGGCGGCAAGGGCTGGAAAGTCTCGGAGCCGTGCCGGCGGCGCCCCTGGGGGTCTGCCCTCACTAGCTTGGCGCCCTGGTCTGGGTTGGGGCCGCCCTTGGCCGGGGGGAAGTCTAACTCCAGCCCCCGGCTCGGCTCAGGGGAGGCCGCGGTGGGCGTCTGGGGGCCCCTGCTGAAGGCCATGGTGGTGTAGTCCCCGAACGCTGCGGGGGGCTCCGTAGGGGCCGACGCCAAGTTCTTCCCGCCCCCGTTCGCTGCGCCCCGCTCGGGCCGGCGCTGCGGCAGGGACAGGGGGGCCATGGCCGGGGTGGGATGGGTGGGCGGGTAGCCGGGCACTGCTGGGGGGGGGCCCAGGTCCATGTTGACGTACTCAGAGGCCGGGGGCTCCATGCGGGGTTGGGTTAGGGTGTGGAGGTGGGGTGGGGCGGAGGGGCTGCGCTGGCCATGGATCCCGCCCCCCAGGACCGCGGTGGAGGAGGGCGGCCTGGAGGAGAAGGGAGAGGAGGAGGACGAGGAGGAGGACGAGGGCATGGCCAGGCCCCCCAGTGCCCCGGCTCTGAAGTCGATGCTGACGTACTCCCCCGGGCTCTTAGGCTCGGCGGGCGGTGGCGCCTCCCGCACTCTGGGGAGGGTGTTGGCCCGGGACACGTCCACGAACAGACTGACCGGCCGGCTGCGCGGCTTCTTCCACTGCTGGCCACCCGCGGAGGGGGCGGGGCCACCCCGGGCCCCAGCCCCGCTCCCTCCCTTCCCCTGGGTCGGGGCTTCCTCCCCGGCCTCGCCCAGGCTCTCGCTGCTGGTGGAGCTGGAGGAGTAGGAGCAGGAGGAGAACAGGGGCCGCCCCCCACCCCCCTCCGGGCCCCGCCGACTACCGGGGGGGCCCGTGCCGTTGCTGAGCCCCCCAGACGTGGACGACGACGACGGGAGCCTCCCTTTCCTCCCGCCCTCCCCTCCGCCCGCCTCCTCGAAGCCGGCGGGGGGGACATGCTTGTAGGAGCGGGGCAGGGAGTAGTAGGAGAACACCATCTTGGGTGGGGGCTGGGAGGGCTGCGGGGCCGGCGGGGCCCCTGAGGCAGAGCGGCCGCTCAGGGGTGACATGTTCATGTAGTCTCCGCCCAGCCGTGGCCCGTCGGCCCCCCAGGACGGGCCTCCCGGCCCCCCAACCCCGCGCTGGTCGGGTGAGCAGCTGCTGCTCGGCGACATCATCATGTAGCCATCTGACAGGGAGGGCGAGGGGGACGGGGAGGGCGCTGGCGAGGGGGCACGGTGCCGGGCGGGGGCCTGGATCTGCTGGGGGGGGGACACACTGTTGTTGGGGGTCATGGCCATGTAGTCGCCGCCCCCCCCCTCCCCGGCGCCGGTCACCCCGGGCAGCATGCTCATGTAGCCGTTGTCCCGAGGCCCCATCCCCGGGCTGGGCAGCTCCATGTAGGCCCCACCCTCCGAGTCCTGGCGCCGGCCGAAGGACTCTTGGCTGACGCTGCGCGACATCACAGCGTAGTCCTCCTCCTCCGCCTCCACTGTCCTCCCGCCCCCGTCCCCCGCACCCCGGCCCGGCCTCCTCCCTGGGGGGCCGGGGGTGAGCTTCTCCAGGTCCATGGGGGGCAGGGAGGCCCTCTTGCTCAGCAGCCGGCGCTCCGCCTCGCTCTCTCGGCTCGAGGAGCGCCGCAGGACCCGGCGGGCCTGGGAGCCCGGGTTCTGGCTCAGTGGAGTCTGGTGGTGGTGGTGCTGCTGTGGCTGCCGGGCCACAGAGCGCCGGCCCATGGCGATGTAGTTGGAGGTGCAGTCGGACTCTGGCTGGTGGAAGGCCGACGCCCCCGGGAGGAGGTCATCGGGGGAGGAGAGGAGGGACAGGGAGAGGGAGAGCGGGTGCGGGGGTCCGGGGGGGCGAGGGGACGGCTCGCCCGGGCTGGAGCCGTACTCGTCCGAAGAGCCGTAGTCGCTGGGGGACCCCGAGGCCGCCTCCGCCCCGCACTCGGCGGAGGGGGGCACGGGGGTGGCTCGGGCCAGGCCTAGGGGGGTCTTGGCGGGGGTGCACGCCCGCACGGACTTAGGGGTGGTGGAGCAGGAGCTAGACCGGTCGGGGGACCCACCTCCTCGTGCCCCCTGGGCCCCGCCGCCCGCCTCCTCCATCCTGGCCCGCCTACTGTCACTGGCAGTCCGCGCCCGGGGGAAGGTTTTGGCCAGGGGGGAGGTGCTGCTACTGCCGCCAGCCCCTCCGGTGTCGGTGCGCGGGCGCCGGGGCAGGCCCACCTGGCTGGGGGGCGGGTGTGGGTGCGAGTGGTGGCGGCGGGAGGGTACGCTGATGGGGTGCGAGGAGACGGTGGTGGTGGAGGAAGAGGAGGAAGCGGAGGAGGAGGAGGTGGGGGCGGGGGAGGCCTGGGTGGCCCCCGTGGCCGCCGCAGCGTTGGCGTTGGCCGAGGAGGACTGGCTCTTGGTGCGCTGGCGGAACTCCTCGCTCAGGGCCTTCATGGCGTCCAGCAGGGTCTCGTGCATATTCTGGGCCACCACGGCGTCGTCCACCTGCATCCAGAACTCGCCGGGACCGGTGACGGCCGAGCGGCCCACCTCCACGAAGAAGAAGTTCTCCGAGTGGCCACAGCGGCGCACGTTGAGCAGCTGCAGCACCACGGCCGCCACCTCACTGTGCAGCCGCACGAAGCTGACCGTGCGCTCCGTCAGGCACAGCCGGTAAACCCCAGCCAGGCTCTTGGCCTGACCGAGGCCCTTGGGCCACAGCTTGACTTGCCACACCTCCTTGAAGGCCGGGCCGGGACCGGGACCCCCGTACTGCGGGCACTCGGTGGGGGATTTGCCTGCGGGAAGGGGAGAGAGGGAAGAAGCGGGTTATTGTGAGGATGCGACCAGACACTACACACACAGTGACCGGGGGGAGTGTGTGAGTCCTGGCAGACCGCAGTCCCTGGCACGTGTCCACCCACACTTCAGCAACACCGGCACGTTCCGGTCAGGGAAGGGGGCCTGGAACTTATTTTGCATCGTTACTGTGGTTGTTGTTACAGTTAATGTCCCCCCCCGCCCCCCCGAGACGGCACACACACAACAGTTGATTTGGAAGTCAAATTCTCTTATCAGCAATCCGACTCACACAGAGAGAGAGAGAGAGAGAGAGAGAGACACACACACACACACACACACACACACACACACACACACACACACACACACACACCAGGTCTGCTACAGCGCTAATTATGCAAACCAGTCGTGAACGAACTGGGAACCCAGACAGGCAGGGTGCCAAGTGTATTGCTCAGAGTAGCCTGGGAGGGAAAACAGAAATACTACACTACACTATACTACAGCCCACACAGCACGGGCTCTAGTCTGGGCCCTATACTATACTACACTATACTATACTAGGGGAAAGGGAGAGAGGGGAGGAGAGTGTGGGGTGTCGCCCTATGCATCAGAAATCGATCCAAACTCACCAGGGAAACAGGCAGCAGACTAGACGACCACACTGCAGGGGTCCTGACTGTATTCCACTGCTGTTTACTTCCAATTACAAATAATTCCTCTCGTACACTAACTGTGGACCTGAACACACAGACGGGAGAGGAGGAAGCGGGGAGGAGGCCGGGACTGATGCCCAACCACACCAACTCTGTGACTAGAGCAAAGGGTGCTGGCCACAATAGGGGACCCACAATGCTCTGCTGTGCGGCGTCTCTATGGGTTATAGTTGGCCACCAGCTCCGAGATGAGGGTCTCACTGGTATTGAATTCCTGAAAGAAGGAATGTGGACAGGATTTTCCCAGCAAAACGCCATTTAGCGTCTATCTCTGTCATTTTGGTGGTTTGAATTCTTGCCGGTCTGTCTGTCCGTCCAGAATGACAGCAGAGAGACATGGAGGGGGGAGGGTGAGAGAGAGAAAGAAAGAAAAGGAACGAGGATTTGGAATACGAGTATTCATATATATTATTGCAGAAGGAAGGGAGAAAAAAGTTAAAATTCTGGAAAAACAAGAAGTGCAGAAAAAACAACTCTCCTGGGCGATCAAAGAATGTGAGCGCGAGAGAGAGAGAGAGAGGGAGGGAGGGAGTGTGGGAACGTGAGGGCGAGAGAAAGAAAGAATTAGGGAGACAGACAAGAGACTGATAGCAAGACAGAGACGGAGAGGGAAAAGGGGAGGAGGGAGTGGAGTTTCACACAAAGGGTTAATATCCGACTTGTTTATTGACCCGTTTGTTGCATTTTCAAAGCAACCAACTCTTATACGATTAAACGAGCAGAGTGTGATTGAATCGTTCATATTATTTGACTATACATTGCGTCTCTGTCACAGAATTGACACCAATAGACACCTGACAAAAAAAAAAAAAAAAAAAATAACATTCATATTTGCGTAACCCCCTTCTCTGCGGTGGCTGTAATCCCTGGGTCAGCACTAGCCGGTTGAGGTCAGCATTAGGGTTTAGTCCAGGATGTGGCTCCAGGGACAGCAGCTGCTCCGCAACATCAACATATACTCAAAACAACAAACCCACGGGTCGAATGGCTTCTAGCCCTCGTTATTATCAATGGTCTTTATTGGCTGTAATCGCCCGCCTGCAGACGTTTCCCACACAGAAGTTGTGAATTATTTTGAGTGTCTTCCTCTCTCGCTCTCCCTTTCATTCTTCCTTCTCCTGTCTGTCTCTCCTCCCCCTCTTCTATCCCTGCCTACCTCTCACTCTTCTCTTCCCTCCTTTTCCTTTCTTTCCCCCTCCCCACCTCCGTTTCTCTATCTCTCTCTCCCCCGTCCCCTTCTTTCCCTCCCTCTCCCCGTTTCTCTCCCTCCCTTTCCTCTTTTTTTTTCCCCCCCTCTGCCTCTCTCTCTCTCCCTTCTTCGGTCTGTCTCTTTCATCCCCGTCGTTGTCTCTCTCCTCCCTCTCTTCAATCCCTGCCTTCCTCCCTCTCTCTCGCTCTCTCTCTCTCCCCCCATCAGTCTTCCATGAACTCCCAGAATCCCCCTGTGAAAAGCACAGGCCCCTCCAGGCTCTCTGTCCTCCATCGCGGGCCCCCGTTACTGGAGGGACGATCGCTCGCTGCTCTGCCCTTTGGAAAGGGATGACTTTTGTACTGCGTTCGTTTCTCTATTTTTCCCCCTGGTTCCCTCGTCCAGTCTCTAACGCAATCGTTGCCGAATCAGAGTCATCAAGGACAAAAAAGAAACACACACACAACGAGACAGACACACAATGGTGAAAACTAATAAATAAAACAAGTTACACAATGGCGTTATTTGTTTACGCAACAGGGCCCCCGTGGCCGCGCCGGCCAGACACTGAGCAGGTGAACCCACTCAAACCCTCACACTCGCCTCGGATTGAACAACTTCTCCCGGCCTTCGGGTTTCTCGTTCTTTTTTTAGGTTTATGGAGCGGATTATTGAACACTGAGCTTGAATCAATGTCCAAGACAGGGCTAAATCTCCCAAACACGCACAGACACACACTCCAACACACTGTCACAACACACACACACATACACTCTGACAGACACACAGTCACACACACACGCACACTGTCACATACACACTCTAACAGACACACTGTCACACACACACTGTCAAAGACACTGTCACAGACACACACTATCACATACACACACTCTGACAGACACACACATACACACACTCCGGCACATACTGTCACAGATGCACACACTGTCACATACACACACACACACACACACTGTCACTCAGGGGACTGACAGGGACAGGAGAGGAGGACAGATGTCAAAACAGTGTCAGACTGAAGACGACTCCTGTTGTTCAGTTCTTTATAGTGAACAACTGTGACCCCCATCACCCCCCCATCCCCCATCTCCTCTATTTGTGGAATTTGCATGAAAAAGAGAGACTGACACACTGACTGACCGGCTGACACACTGACTGTCTGTCTGTCCCGATGGCTCACATCTGCAGCGGCTCGGCCCACGGCTTCGCAATCAATGTGCTGTTTGGTCAGCCAGCAGATAAGATAAAAAGCAGAGCGGGGCGGTTACACAACTGTGGACCAATACTGGCCTCTCCAGCGCAGGAGACCAGAAATCAAGAGTGTAAAGGTCTTTGATCATTTATTACCCTTGCTGTTGTTGTTGTTGTTGTTGTTATTTTTATTATCCCAACAGTAGGCTTCTTTCAGTTCCTGTGTGCCAGAGGTAAAATTACAATAGAAAAGATCACATCGGATTGAGTGCATTACAAATAAATGCATAAAGACGGTGTTCTAGGAAAATGTGACAACAGGGGCGCGTTTCAACACACCGGCGCAGACTGCCTATTAAACATTAACAGCGAAGAAGGGGGTCCCAATAAATCAGCAGTTTGGTGCCCATGTGTGTTCAACACAGTTCTTGGTATACTGGGTGTCAGAGAGGACAACTACACAACAACTATATATACACCAGATCTATACAGGCCTACATATTGTATTAGCACATAAATGATTGTAGATTCTGCCTGTATGAGACATTTGCTGCAGGGAAAAAGCGGGACGTCTACATGTGTTTTTTGGGGGGGCTTTGCTAGTGGGTCCTGTTCCTGAATAGAGGGCATTGAATAAGCAGACGCAAATGCATGTTTGTTTCAGAATATCGTGCATGAAAGAGACTGGGAGGGTTTGGAGTTTTCCAGTGCCCGACCTATCACAACAGATCTGCTGGAGTTTGGGTTTTTTTTTCCTCATAGACAGTGTAAAACATGCCTCCCCTCCATCTTCTGTCTGCCCTGCGCCTCCTGCGAGAAGCCCCGCAGTGGCGCGACCTGCCTGAGGAGAATGAGCGGATTGTGACAGGAGGCATCATCACGGGCACGATTCAAAGAAATACAATTAAAAATCGCATTTCAGGGGCCGCAACACGGGCGTCACACTGCAACACAGCCCCCCCGCCGCCGCCGCCGCCCTCCTCCTCCTCCTCCTCCTCCTCCTCTCCCTCCCTCCCTCTCAGACAGCAGTAAACTATGTAGGTTAATGGGACTGCTGCACACGAGGCCCGGGCAGTCTAGCAGACACACACGCGTGTTGTGTGTGTGTGTGTGTGCAGAATCGCCCTGTCTGTCTACACCAGTGTGCGTCGTGCCCAGCGCCGCACTGTCAGGCGGGGGGCACGGAGCATGCAAACTAGCGTGCATCTGCACAACCGGGGCCCCCCACGGCCATGCACGCTGTAGCACAACCAACGCCCCCCCATCCCCGCTCCTCATGACAGGGTTATTCCTGAAACGCAGAGAGAAAACGTGTTTGTGGGGGCACACCGCACACGAAGGTCGTGGCTGTTGTTGTTTTTTCTCCGAAGCATGCATGCGATTTATAAAGAAAACAACGCACAATCAACGCGGGTACACACACACACACACACACACACACACATACATACATACATGCAGCACTTGCTGTCATGCCACACCAATCTCTGCAAACCGTAGCGCCTGCCCAGCACGCCCCGACTCCGGTGTGTCCGTGAATGCATGCATGCATATTTATTTGCTACATTGTAACCAAAAAAAAAAGCAGAACGCAAGCTCACTTGTCACTTCGCAAACACCGTCGCGTTTGATTTGTTATTATTTTGTCGGAAAGCGTTTCGGGCAATGCCAACCGCGAGGAAACGTGCGTGTGCAACTTCTGTGCCTTTATACACACATCCACACGCCCAGGCGACCGCAGCCCCCTCTCCTCTCCTCTCCTCTCCTCTCCTCTCCCCCGACTTACTTTTGCACTGTAGCTCCACCATGGCATCGTACCACTCCGCCTGGCCCGCCTCGCTGTCCGCCGCGATGGCGAAGCTCTCCTCCCGGGTGTAGACCACGATCAGGTGCTTGTTCTTGGCGTCGGCCCGCTTGTTGATGTTGAAGCACGTCTCCAGGTTCAGGGCTTTCTTGGGCACCGGGCTCTTGCCCCGGAATTTCTTCTCGTTCTCGTAGCACTCCAGGCGGGCCGGGCCCCGGTGAGAGGCCGCCCGGAGCACGAAGTAGCGCCGGTGCATGGACTTCTGCTTGCGGAGGTAGCCGCACTTGCGCACGTCCTCGCAGCACGGCTCGGGCGGCGGGGTCTCCATGGCTGCGGCGGTGCGGGGCCGGACCCTGCGGGGCGCGCGTGTGCGTGTGCGTGTCTCGCTCCTTCGCAAAAGGCTCTCGCGCTGCTGAGTTATGCGTGTTGCGTCCGCGCCGGTGCTGCAGTGGGTGGCTGGTGCTGTTTCGGCCGCCTTTTAATGTTTAAAAGGCCGCCCCGCTTTGCACACATGCACCGATCATGCCAGCACTGAACCCGCCGTGCAGCACAACTAGTGCACTACAGCCACTACTTTCACGCCATATAGTACGCCTCCTCCGCCCCCTCCTCCTCCTCCTCCTCCCCCTCCCGTCGCCCGTGTGTTGCGGTCCCGTCCTCGGTGCGGGAGGCTGTGGAAGAGAGCCCGACACGATCCCCCGTGCCGTGGGGGGGGGGCATGGCATGTCCGCCGAGTCCACGCGTGAAACTTCTCTGTCAGCACAGACACTCACTCGCCTGCACGGAGAGAAGGGCGAGAGAGGGAGAGGAGGGGGCAGAGGGAGAGAGAGAGAGAGGGAGAGGGAGGGGGGAATGCTGACACGTGTATTTTCAGTTTGTCGTTTAAACTATGCAAGACCTGGGTAACTGTGAAGCTGCCGGCGGCTGTCCGCAACCACACAGCCTCTAGTCACACACATACACACTTTCTACTAGTGTGTGTGCTCGACAGACACCATGGTGCGTTTTCTTGAATTTGCCACAAACTGAAAACAAGCAGCGCAGAAACCAAACTGAAACTGACTACCTTAGAAGTCACAGATATAAAACATACGCTTGTTTACACACTAGATGGTGTACGTTTGGAAGCGTCCGCCGCCCCTGCTCACATGTATCTTCGTACATATAACATACATACGAGAGGAGTACTTGTTTTGCACGGGACGCTAGACCAGAGAGTCACGTGTTGAGCGTATTAGAATCATGCACACAAACATCAATTAATCAATTAAGGAATGCTCGCCGGTTGTGGGCTGTGTGTCTTGCTGTTGCACCAGAATTAAAATAACAACAACATCAACTGAAATGCAGGGGCACAGTAACCGTAGCCCTGGATGTCACACCGAAGAGATTGTGTAGCTGGATGTTAGTCTGCGATTGCACACCGCGGGAGTGGTTATCTCTTATCTGCGCAATACGGAGCAGGCGTGTTCTGCGGCAAACTTTGCAAACAACATGAAAAGTGTGTTTGTTTTGTGCTGTGCTGTGCTGCCCCCCTCCCCTGGCGTTTCCATCTCCCACCGTTTCTCTCGGTTGGTAGAAAGTGCGGAGGAGGGCGACATGGGGCTTGATACTGCTTTTTATTACATGTGTTCTCGGAAATGTATGCCACACGGTGTGTGGGGCTGAGAGAGAGAATTTACGGAAAGTAGTGAACTCTGTATCTCTCTGTATCTCTCTCTGTCTCTCTGTCTCTCTCTCTCTTTGCGCTGGTCCTGTACATTCTTTTCCAACTGTGCAAACGCTCGGTGGTCGCCTCTCCTACAGGGTCCTAATGTCCCCCCTGTCCCCGGCAACTCCTCTTAAATGTCCCCACGTCCTCCCAATCCACGTATGAACTGTCCATTTTTCTGCTACACGTCAGGAAACTGTGTTATACTACCCTACCGTCTAACTACAACTAACGGACTCCTGCTCGTCTGTGTGTTGTCAAAAACCCATTTTAATTAATGAATCACTTTTGCAGCCCTACTATTAACCAATTCAAAAAGTGAGTAATCAATTAAAATGGGGTTTGAGGACACAAACGAGCAAGAGTCGGTTAGTTGTAGTTGGTCGGTTAGTCAATTAATTAATTAATTAATTTATAGCAGCGTTGCAAAATGATTGTAGATGCAGTTGCAGCACTTACCCCCCCTCTGTGTCCCGTTATTGTGTGGACCTGCACCGTGAGTCACCCCCCCCCCCCCCACCCATTGACCGCATCAGACAGTTGTAACAGCAGGGTGACTAAGGATGACGTTTGAGGCCTGTTGCTCGGACTCGCAGCCACCTGCCGCGTCTTTAGATGAGATCAAATGCGATTGGAAAATGGATATTTATAACAGTCGGCCGCAGTTTCCATGCCATTGAACCCTACACCTCTGTTGGACTGCATTCATCCCGATTTGGGTAATCTGTCCTGTATGGTGGCGATTCCCAAAGCAAGGGCGCCACCTGGAGGATTGTCAACGCGTTAGGGAGGGCTGAGGAAGCGCCAGTCTGTCGCTGGAAATGCATGCTTTGGTTTTTCCCTTTGTTTTGTTTTGACCACGCTGTCTGAAAGCCTTGTTTATTGTCAGAGTCCGTCTGCACTCAGTGGTGTTTAAGGAAATTAAAGGATGTTGTTTTGTTTTTTGGCATTTGGGAAGTAAAATGATATGCATGTGAAATATCCTTTACTCCTACAGGCTCTGGTCTTCGGTTGATTCTGGTTGATGTTGATGTTGTGTAAAACCAACCAACCAACAAACACACAAACAAGCAAATAAAGATGCTGCTTCCTTTGCTTTCTTTTGTAGATTTTATTATTCAAAGTACACTTAAGCCGATCTCCGTACTGTGAACAAGAGCTGCGACATGTAATTGTAAAGCTGTCAAACTTCACAAGTGGTTTCTCGTCTCATTTGAAGCGGCGTTGCAATGGACTGCCAACAAATATGCGCCACTGGGGACTGAGTCGAGTTTCAAAGCACATTGTTGATTGAGCTGCATTGAAAAGGTGTTGAAATTTGGTCCAGGACTTTGGAGATGATGTTATGGTGGACTTCTTGTATACAATATTATTATTATTACATTCAATAGCATCTGGCAGAAGCTCTGGGCACATGCATCCTGAGATCTTCAATACATACAAAAATAAAATACAGATAAATGTAATTATATAAACGGATTGAAAGTAAAATACAATGAGATAAACATTTGTTTTCTTAATTAAATAAAGCATAATTGGATTTCCCCCCCACAATGGACTCCTTGTCATGCAGCTGGGCCAGTGCAATGGACTGATGAGCTCTCATCGAGATTGGACTGGACTGTGTCTCTGCAGGACCAGGGCTGAGACCCTGCTGGACTGGACTGTGTCTCTCAGGACCAGGACTGAGACCCTGCTGGACTGGACTGTGTCTCTGCAGGACCAGGACTGAGACCCTGCTGGACTGGACTGTGTCTCTGCAGGACCAGGGCTGAGACCCTGCTGGACTGGACTGTGTCTCTCAGGACCAGGGCTGAGACCCTGCTGGACTGGACTGTGTCTCTCAGGACCAGGGCTGAGACCCTGCTGGACTGGACTGTGTCTCTCAGGACCAGGGCTGAGACCCTGCTGGACTGGACTGTGTCTCTGCAGGACCAGGGCTGAGACCCTGCTGGACTGAACTGTGTCTCTGCAGGACGAGGGCTGAGACCCTGCTGGACTGGACTGTGTTTCTCAGGACCAGGACTGAGACCCTGCTGGACTGGACTGTGTTTCTCAGGACCAGGACTGAGACCCTGCTGGACTGGATTGTGTCTCTGCAGGACCAGGGAGGATGAGATGGCCGGGGTCCAGTGGGGTGGGGTGCGCTGAGAGGCTGGGTTGCGAGGTCAGGGGGGATGGGGGCGTCCCAGGTCACATGAAAGGATTTCGAGATACACCTCCTCTGGGATACACTCCCCCCTAAGAGAGAGAGAAGACAAGAGAATGGGTAGAGTAGGGTAGTGTAGTTGTAGTACCGTACTGACAAATCAATAATGTTTGGAGCCCTGTGTCTGCAACTATGTGTGTGTTTTTGTGTTTTTCTGTGTGTGTGTGTGTATGTCAGTGAGTGCTTGTGTGTGTCTTTCCGTGTCTATGAGTGAGTCAGTGTGAGTGAGTCAGTGTGAGTGTGAGTGCGTGTGCTTGTGCGTGTGCGTGTGGCCGCTGGGCTACTCACAGTGAAGGGGTTCACAGACACGGGCCGTGCCGGTTTGGGGGCGGTCTTCGGCCCGGGCAGAGAGCCGACCCCTGCAGGACAACACAGAGCTTAGTGTGAGATGTAATGCAATTATTTATTCTTCTAGAAATTGTGCCTCGAAACTAAAACCCCCCACTCTGATCAATACTGCTACCCCCCCGGGAAACAGAGCACTCACCATTGGGCTGTGGATTGCTGGGGGGCTGCTGGGGAAATGCATTCTGGGAGCTGGGAGGCACGAAGCTCGCCGGCGGGGGGTTGACTCTGCCAGGGGAGGCAGAGCTGAATTGACCAGGGTCGGCCCTTCCTGAAACAGACCAATCAGAACCGTGGTAAGCTTTTGACGGTGCACTGCAGTGGGTTTCCAGTTAAAAACTTCTAAATACATAAACACAAAAGCAAACGAATGACAATTCCCATCCACACCTGCAGGGATGCTTTGGCTGCTGCTGAAAGGGTTGCTAGAAGACAAGGTGGAGTGGCTACCCGAGGAGGCGGAGCTAAAGGGATTGGAGAAGACTGTGTAGGAGAGAAAGAAGAATTGTTGTTATTGTCATTCTTTTGAATGCATCAGCTTTAAAATCGACCCCGCCCCACAGTCTGTAGTTTACCCGGGAACGTCTGGGGGCTGGAGGCCGCTTCTGCAAAGCCAGGGGACCTGCAAGGAGAACAGACAGCGGACAGTGATGTAGCACAACAACACTACAACCCTGAGAGTGCCAAAGGGCCAGAAACAATGTGAATAATATAGCACAATAATACACTACACACAACTGTATTAATTAGCAAATTTGGGGACAGGTACCTGAAGGAGAGAACCCGCTCCTGTCAGATTGTTTGTCTGCATATGTGTCACAAAAGTCCTCTGCTCGGGTCAGTGTGCGTTTAATTAAAATTGCATTCTGTCGCTCTCTATAGTACACCCGTGTGTGTGAAAAATACTTAAAAATGTATGTATTCGTTTTCGAAATAGTGCAAGAAGTGTATGGGATTTGCGAACGTCCACATTGCACAGGCTCGGATCTGTATGTCACTCATATCTGCAGTAATTCGCCATAACGTAAAAGCTGTTTGACTGAAAAAAGGTGGCGAATTTACTCAGTGTTAACTCACAGTGCAGATCGAATTGCTGCTGCTGATGCTGCTACATACAAAGTGCTGGTTGTCTTACTATAGTTATGCTGTAAGATCTATTAAATGACATTTATTAAACAAATTGTGTCTGCGGGTCTGATAAAGCCCAGATATTAAAGCATCCGTTTGAGAGTTTTGCTACTTCCTCGTTGGCTGTACAGTAATCAGACTTTGCAATCAATAAAGCTGCTTGTGTCCTGAACACACAGATACACTGTTGCATCACTGACCACAAAGAAGCTGCAGACAGAGAGACATGCGGAGACGAAGAGTAATGAAGAGAAAAATCATTCGCAGACGGAAAAATCTATCATTTTCAATAGGATAGCCTGTTATTTGTGACTTGTGGACCATGAAGACATGGCAACATATCCTATACTTTGCCGTACCCAAATCGCCCTTAGTTTGTTTGAAAACCTGGCAGTAGCTACAATTTAGAAAATGTTTTACCCAAACAATGTAAAACTCTGATACTTCTTCATGACTTCATCATTATTTCGGTCTGTTGATTTTGACATAAATGTGGGCTGATGGACCCGAACTTCCGGGGCCGATTGTTGGTCCCCGTTGGTCCCCGTCCACCTCGACTACGTGAATGGGCTGCCATTGTCTCTTACCTGGCAGGTGTGGCGCCGGAGGCCATCTTGTTTCCAAACAGGCTGCCATACTGGGGGAAGGTATTAGGGGGCGCTGTGGGAGACACAGACGGAGACGGCGTCAGACCCGAGCGCCACCCACAGGGGACAGCCGTGGGGCGGGGGGGCGGGTAAGGGTACCTGGCTGCGTCTCTGCACTGACGCCCTCCAGCTGTGACAGCGCGGCGTACTTGTCCGCACTGGGGGGGGGCGGGCTGGTAGGGGCATGCTGGGAAGAGCCGAGTCCTCCGAAGTCGATGCTGGAGGACTTGGGGAAGGGGCGGAAAGGGGCAGAGCCGGAGGAAGAGGAGGAAGAGGAGACGCTGCGCCCTGCATCCAACAGGGACAGAGGAGACAGTCAGGAGCTGAGAACAGGGGCTCGGGATCATTATGATCAATTATCTTCTAATATCAGTTCCCTTGTAAGGCTGAAGGTGAGGATGAATATAATCGGCCACAACACACACTGAGCAAACATGCAGCACAAACATCATGGGCCCAGAGCTAGCACTGTGGGGACTATAGTATAGTATAGTAAAGGAAAGTATAGTGTAGTATAGTATAATAGAGCATAGTATAGTGTAGTATAGTATAGTAGAGTGCAGTATAATATAGGGCCCAGACTAGCGTAGCGCTGTGTGACTATAGTACAGTGTAGTATAGTAAAGTATACTATAGTGCAGTATAGTAAAGTATAGGGCCCAGACTGGAGAAGCACTGTGTGACTATAGTATAGTACAGTATAGTATAGTATATTATAATACAGTGTAGTGTAATATCGTAGAGCATAGTAGAGTATAGTCTAGGAAACAGATTGGTGTCAATAAGAGGAGTCGGTTCTAACTGGAGTGAGGTTGTTAGTGGAGTTCCACAGGGATCAGTACTAGGGCCTTTGCTTTTTCTAATCTATATTAATGATCTGGGATCTGGGATAGTTAGCAAACTTGTCAAATGTGCAGATGATGCTAAAATTGGGCTTCAAGGCATTCAAGACAGGAAACAGGAGACACTTCTTCACACAGAGAGGCGTCACAATCTGGAACAAACTCCCCAGCGATGTGGCTGAAGAGACAATTTGGGAAAATTTAAAAATAGACTGGATAATATCCTTGGATCACTTAGTTCAGGGGTTTTCAAACCGGTCCTGGAGTACCCCCTGCCCTGCTGGTTTTTGTTCCAACCTAGGTCTTAATTACTTAATTGAATGGTAGATTGCTTTGTTAGGTCAATTAAGGATTCAATTAAGCAATTAAGACCTCAGTTGGAACTAAAAACAGCTGGGCAGGGGGAACTCCAGGACCGGTTTGAAAACTACTGACTTAGTTATTAATGGACACCAAACAAGCACAATGGGTCGAATGGCCTCCTCTCGTTTGTAAACTTTCTTATTTTCTTATGTATAGTGTAGTATAGTATAGGGCCCAGACTGGAGTAGCACTTTGTGACTATAGTGTAGTATAGTATATTATATTATAGTATAGTATAGTACAGTATAGTATATTATAGTGTAGTATAGTATTAGTATAGTGTAGTATACGGGCCCAGACTGGAGTAGCACTGTGTGACTATAGTATGGTTTAGTATAGTGCAGTATATTATAGTATATTGTAGTATAGTATATTATAGTACAGTATAGGGCCCAGACTGGAGTAGCGCTGTGTGACTATAGCATAGTATAGTGTAGTACAGGGGCCCAATACAGACACACAGAATGCACTGAACTCATGCTGAAATACAGACAGCAGTCAGTCAGTCATGCTTGCATCTTACCTAGAGTAAAGCTGGTTTTGAAAGTGCTGCTGGCTGAAACACAGGCAGTGTGTGTGTATGTGGGGGGGAGTCACAGAGAGAGAGAGAGAGAGAGAGGGAGAGAGAAACAGAACTGAAACACACCACGCTCACCCCACAGAGTTGCAGTTTATTCCTTCATATACTTGATGAGGTTAGTTTCTACAAATAGATTTTCAACTTATTTAACCAATCGGTGAACAACAGACATTCAAAATATGCAAGAAAGGCCCGATTTAAAGATAAGGATTACCACGTGACAGCTGGAAACACGGGTAGGGGGGTTGGTTACCTGAGGGGCGTGGCAGGGCAGGGAAGGCGGGGCCTTGGCCGGCCCCCGGGGAGATGTGTGCCGGGCGCTGCCTGTCAAAGCCTGAGAAGAGGGAGCCCTGTCCTGGAGAGAAAGGGAGGGGGAGAGAGAGAGAGAATGAAAATCTTATGCCAGACTGTAATACAAGAGAGAAGGCGAGAGGGGGAGGGAGAGAGAGGGAGACAAAAGGAGGGAGAGAAGTATAGGGAGAGAGAGAGAGAGGGAGACAAAAGGAGGGAAAGAAGTATAGGGAGAGAGAGAGAGAGAGAGAGAGTGAGAGAGAAACAGAGATAAGACCCTCCCCGGGACTGCCCACTGACCTCTAGGCGGCTCTCGGAAGCTCTGGGAGCGGGCGGGGGGGGCGGTGAAGACGTCGGTGCGCAGGTCGGCCGGGGACACGGGGGGCGCTCTCTCCCAGGTGGGCTGCTGGGGCTGAGACTGGAGGAGCACAACTCAGGTTAGTATCCACAGCAAGATAACAGTAATGGAGAGGGAAAGAGAGAGATGGGGGACACCGTGGAGGAGAATAAGGAGAAGGAGGAGTCAGGTCCAGTCCCCAGTCATGGCTCTGCTCGGACCCTCGCTCACCTGCGTCCTGGCGGGGCGGCCGGTGGGTGGGGGGCCAGGGGCCGCGTTGCTGCTCAGGGTGGCGGTCTGCGCCGGGGGGCTCCAGGTCTCCTCCAGCCCCCGCCGGCTCCGGCTCTTGGACATGTGCCTGAAACAGAAACACGGCAGCGGGTCGAGGACTCTGATCGGTGTATCGTGGTCGGCCTGGGAACAGATGCATGCTGGGAGGCCTTACCACTTCTTCTTCTCGTACTTCTCCTGCAGGAAGTCCTTGAGCCGCTGCGCGTCGCGGGGGTCGAACACCGGCTCGGACTTGGGGTCGTACACGGCCATCCAGGTGCGCTTGCCCACCTGCGGAGACACAGCCAGGGGAGTTCACATGTGGGTGTGGGTGTATGTGTGTGAGGGGTTAGGCTGTGGTGAGAACTGAAGACAGGTTGTCCCGGCCGTGTGCATATTTGTGGCAGGTGCTCCAGTCGAACCGGTCGGACGAGAGGGACAAGACAGCACAGGAGCCATCCGTCTATTTACGTGTCTCTTCTGCTCCCTCAGCTTCTCATGTTGTGTTCTCAGATTCACGCGGCCGCGAGAGAGAGAGAGAGAGAGAGAGAGAGAGAGAGAGAGAAGGGCCCATATTTTGAGTCTCACCTGGGTACTGGGGGAGAGACGGTGGGAGGGACAGAAGAGAGACAGAGACACACACAGGGGAGACAGGGGGACGATTCCTCCCAAATTCAGGAAACCCACCCGAGCCGCTGCCCACCCTCACCTCGTTGCCGTGGTGCTGCAGGAATTCCACCTCCTGCTGGGAGAAGGTCGTCATGGAGATGGACTTCACCCGGTGGGGGGGGTTCAGGCCCCTCCTGAGTGGAGGAAAAAACAACAACAAATACATAAATAAATACATACCACGAATCTGACCGGTTATTATTATTATTATTATTATGATTAAAATCCCAGACCCGCAGGAATGAAACCAAATGGCTTCTACACACAGTTGACACACTGCCCTGCCCACCCTGCTCAGTACTGGCCAGCCACTGACCACCTCAGGACACACCTGTTCACACTGTACCTGAAACATCACTATCCGTTCCCAAGCCCCACACCAGCGTCTGCTTTCTATCTATCTATCTTCCTTTCAAACACCCATCCATGCCATTACAGTCGCAAATAACGATTCACGCCGCGTCTTTAACGACGTCGTGAATTTCACCTTGATCTCGGGTCCGTAATCCCCCACTCGTGTGTCTCAGTAAAGCATCCCCTGTTGTGATTATTCAACACACCGGTGTAGGCCACAGGTGATCCCGAACTTCATCAACACGGCTTCGTCAATGTTGTTGTTATTATTCGTATCATTGTAGCCGATACGGAATAATCGACTCTGTGACATCATCAGCAACATCATAATTGACACAGACATCGATTATTTACAACCGCGTGTACGTTACATCATAAAACACCAAAGCGGTTTATACTCCGGGGTCTATACATGTCTGTGCATTATTGTATGCAGTGCTCGAGTGACTGTAATAGAGAGGGGGGAGAGAGATGCGCATCTACGCTCTATTATTACCTACGCACTGTCTGCTCCGAAGGGGGAGTGGAAGGGATTTGGTACAACAACACGCAACGATCAGACCGTCAACGACCCTTTAGCAGCAGTAATCATAATAGTAATAAATAAATAAAATAAATAAATAAATAGTGATAATAATAAAATGCATACACAGACAGACAGACAGACAGAGCACAAGTGATGTTCTCTCTCTCTCTCTCGGAGCCACTCACAGCATCCCCGAGCACGCCGTGCACACGAAGCTGCCCACGGTGACGTCGGTGTAGGTGACACCGGGCTGGCCGCACTCGAAGCACTGCTTGTTGCCCGCACACTGGGCCAGCTCCCGCACCCTCCGGGAGCACATCTCCTGGCTGTCCCGGGGCTTGCGGCTCGCCATGCCCGCGGCCGGCCGGCGTCCAACCCCGCCGAGGGGGACGAGGAAGAGGAAGGCGACGGGCTGATCAGTGTGTCCACGGTCCGAGCGGTCGCGGTGGCTCCATATAACCGGAGAGACTGGGAAGGCAAGGCAGGCAGGCAGGCAGGCAGACGGGGAAGAGGGGAGGAGGGGAGTGAGCGAGTGTGTGAGAGGGGGAGGAGGAGGAGGAGGAGGGCGGAGGGAGAGAGAGATACGTTGGAGCTTTATAATATCAAAGCGTCTTCGCCTGGCTTTGAACCGTTAGCCTTTCTCCCTCTCCCCCTCTCCCCCTCTCTCCAGCTGCGCTACCCCCCGTCACGTCCACGTCCACGCAGAGACCGCAATCTCTCTCTCTCTCTCTCTCTCTCTCTCTCTCTCTCTCTCTCTCTCTCTCTCTCTCTCTCTCTCTCTCTCTCTCACTTTCAGAAAGGGGCGCTCTTGATATATGACACAGAGTGGCGAGAGCTAAGGAGAGGACGGAGGCTCAAACTTAAGCACCAGGGCCGAGGCTCTTGCAGTTTTTCCCCCTCCGTTGTGCAAGACTTGTTTTCGCTGTCACGGTGCCACAGCCTGTTACGCCCCAAACAGAGAGAAAGGGAAAAAAAAAGGAAATAACACGTGTTTTAAGGATATGTCACCCACAGTCGTGTTTACTGCTGATGGTTAGCGTCAGACTTGCGGAGATTCTTGTTTAGCGTCAATCTGACAATGTCTGCCTCCATCTATTTTTAATTCGAAGGTTGGTATGCAGTAGCTACAGCAAAGGAAATGTCCTTTCTCGGAAATCTGGAGAGAAATACGCTTAAAGGACAATAATTATACCCTGCCCCAGCAAAGTCACAGAAATCTAATCGAGACTGTTAATGATTAGCCTATCCAGTTAGTCAACTAACCAGTTCCACCGCCTGGCCTTTGTATTTTTGTCTCCCGTTAATTGACTTATATGACACATTATTATTATTATTATTATTATTATTATTATTATTATTATTATTAAGCTGTTGCTCTGTCTCTCCCCCACTCCACGGCGCATGGTACCCAGCGATGGCGGTCAGTGGCCGCTAGGGGGAGCCCTTCATCTTTCCGACAACATCCCTCTGTGCCGTGGAGGAGTGCAGTCTGTGTGTGTGTGTGTGTGTGTGTGTGGGGGGGGGGGGGGGGGGGGGTATTAATCTCTCAGCAGTCCAGATGAGTCAGTCCTGCACCGCCCGACCGCGGCTTGTGGGACTGCGCAGTCGTGCTACAACTGATAGAGTGGCTCAGCTGCAGCTGATAGGGATGTTTCAGCGCCCTGAAAGTCACAGCGCGACCCCAACACGCTTACACGCGATACTACAACCATACCAACTCCATGCAAGTCACCAGAAATGGTTTGTAATGGCGCAATCAATCCCCCAAAAGCCCAATAGAGGAACACGTCAACTGTGTATTACAAATATACTCGTTGTCCCTTAGGACACTTTTTTGTGACACATCCCTAGCAATAACCCCCCACCTCCACACCAGCATGACGCAGGTGTCGCCAAAACATCTGGAAGTGTGTACACGACGTAAGCCAATCACGTCACAGCCGAACTTGTTTTCTTTATCCGGTTTGAGTCTCCATAGCAGCAATGCAAGGCGCCACGACCCGAGGCGTTTGAGCACGTGTGTGACACACTCCAGGAGACGAGTGTGACGTCAAAGGAGGGCAACAGATGGTCTCCCCTGCAGCGCCCCAAGCATGCTCACTGAGTCTGTATTGCGTGCAGACCCTCTCATCAGTAAGCAGACCCCCCGCTCCCGCCGCACAGCTCCCGCACAGCTCCCGCACAGCTCCCGCACAGCGCCGGCCCCCTCAGCTCCTCTGGGCGCTGCGGTGGCCGCGTCTCTTTTTGCACTGAGACTCCGGGGCGGGGTTACAGGTTTTTGTCTTCTTTTTTTTAGACGCCCATTCTGCACGCTTGCTTCAGTTTTTTTCTTTTCAGGCCTGCAATGCCTGCCTTGCTTACTAAGTGACAGGCTTTTTCCTTCCCTCTCAGCTCAGACTGCGCCGCACACTCACTCACTCACTCACTCACACCCGGAAACCCGCGGAGGAGGTGACAGGAGGGAGGGAGGAAGAGAGAGAGAGAGAGAGAGAGAGAGAGAGAGAGAGAGACGGGCTGCTGTGTTTGTGTCTCTGTGACAGCTCGCCCTGTCAAGGCAGTGCATGCACCCTCTATGGGCTTTTTTTGTCGTTTTGTTTTGTCTAAAGTTGCAATTAGGCCGGTCTGCTGTTGTCATAACAGGACTACCTGACTGCCGGTCTTGTTTTTCTTCTTGCCCTTCCTATAGATGCACTTTTTGTTTTTCCTGCACAGTGGCTAGGTGCAATGGAGGCAGTCGCTTAAAAGCCGCAAACGGATGTACATGTAGAGGTTGATTGAGAGCGTTTTATTTATATATTTATTTTTGATTGTATTCTTTTTTGTTTGCTTGTTTGTTTTTTTGCACTCCGGAGGACAGTGGTGCACAGCCGTTCTTTGCGGGGAGTATGCATGTTTGCGAGGCTGATTTGAATGTAAAGATTGGCCAGTCTTCCGGGCTTGGTGGGCACCAGTTTCCAATGACGAGGAGTTTATGAACAATGATTTGAAGGCTTAATTGGACAAGTGAAGACTTTCTTTTTTTAATTGATCCTCCCAGCCTCGCGGGACCGGGACACCTGTGCATGCGCAGTCTCCGTGGGCACCGGGCAAATTTTTAACACTGCCTTTTAATTACAATTAGTCTTTTTTTTTTAATTTGTTATTTATATTTATAATTGGCTTTGACTACACAGCAAAGATGACGGTTAAACTGGATTTCGAAGAGTGTTTGAAAGATTCGCCTCGTTTCAGGTAAGAAACGCTTGATCTTGAGGAGCGACTTTGACCAATCTGCCAAAACTAACACAGGCATGCTGAAATGTGCAACCTGCCGAAGCTGAAAAGTTGCATGCAGCTATTATAATTATTCGTATGTTGCATTTAAAGAGAGTTAAACTCGCTGTAAGAAATATACTGCACCAATTTCAACCTGTTAAACCAAGTGGAATTTGAAATATTGCCGGTTGTGGCTGTTATTTTGTGCAGTAATCTAGTGTAGTAAAGTACAGTAGCTATTCCTGTAGTGGGTGCCTTCAGTTGGCAACAGGAAGCGCAAACCGCAGCTTTTCTGCGCACCTTCAATTGAAATGATCATATTTGAGACTCATTGCAGGGCCCGACCCGCTGCTGCAGCACTGTTATTTGAGACCTTGCTGTTTATTGGTGCATTTATTCAAGTTTATCAGAGTCAGACAGATTCACTGACTTGCTTGGTTATGGTTCCCCTATAAAAAGCCGTCAAATGTATAGATATACAAAATATACATCATTTTAGTTTCAATTTCATAGTGTACGTGGTGGTAATTTGGATAATAACAACATTAAACCCATTAAAACATAGTTAACAGTAGAGTGTTACCACACTACTGGATCTGAAAAAACGGTGACACTACCTGCGACGAAAGTGGCAAATAAAAAAACTTGTCTGATGAACCCCCCCCCGCCTGAGCCGTGCGCTCCTCCCCGACGTGGCCCCGGGCCCCTTCGCCAGGCATTGCGTGAAGCGCATGCTGGGACCTGTTGGCACCGCGTGGGAACATTGTGGCTGAGTTTGTCATAATCAATCAACAACCAAACCCAAATAATATCATACTATGAATATTGTCGTTACTAAGGAACTAGTATTTCTGTTCCAGATAAAGTCTTAAAACAACCAAAGTTGTTGACTGAAAAGTGACTGACACACTAACTAGCTGACTGATAAACTGGCTGTCACACTGACTGATACAATAACTGGCTGACTGATTGACACATTTGGAAGTCTGACTGAGTGATTGACAGACTGAGAGTGTGACCGATGCACTGACAATCTCAGACACACTGACTGGCATCTTGCTGCACTTCATTCATGGATATCTCCAGAATTGGATTGGACTGTGTCTCTCAGGACCAGGGCCGAGACCCCGCTGGACTGGACTGTGTCTCTCAGGACCAGGGCTGAGACCCTGCTGGACTGGACTGTGTCTCTCGGGACGTCTGGACTGTATTCGGTGTGACACTGAACTGTTTCCCCCAGACTTGTTTCCTGTGAGGCAGCCTGCTTTTTAAGAGGACTCTTCTTTGGTAGCAGCTGTAGCTGTTGGTGCGTGGTGGGGTGTGTGTGAGTGTATCAGGCCTGTGGGTGTGAGGGGTGTTTGTGGCAGTAACAGCCTGTCTAAACTCAGCTCAGGTAATAGGATGTGAAACTGAGACAGTAAGACTTTACAGGAAGGAGCTCGCTGAGACAACACACCGCTGAGTGAAGGTACTTTTCTCTGTGGGGTTCAATGAATAAATATATAATGAATATAGCAGAAGAAACAGAAGAAGAAATGGTCTCTATATATACGTGTGTGTGTGTGTGTGTGTGTGTGTGTGTGTTCAGTGATTTCAGTTAGGATAAAAGTACAGGTCTGTCTTTCTCCATCTCTCCCTCTTTTTCCTTCTCTTCCTTCCCCTTTCTCCATCTCCCTCCCCTCTTCCCCATCCTCCTTCTTTCTCTCTCTGTCTCTCACCCTGTCTCGCTCACCCTATTTTTCTTTATTTTCCTTTTTCTCTCTCTCCATCTCACAATTTCTTCCTCCCATCCCTCTCTCCCTCTTTCTCTCCCCAATCTCTCTCCTGTTCTATTTCCTTCTTCCCCTCCCTCCCTCTCCTCTGTCTCTGCCCACACCCATTTTGGGACTGAGTACACTTAGCCCTGGATGTCCTGCAGCAGATAAAGGCTCTGGCTGTTGCAGCATCTCAGGACACCGTTACAGGAAGTGATGTAATAGCCCGTTCCGCTGCGGTCTGGCTTCCTGGCTCAAGTGTTGCATCTTTAGCCTGTCACTGACTCTCTATGTCACGGTGACAGTGCTATACCTCTCCCCGGGGGTCTGAAATCTGTGCCAGCCTGGGAAGGGCTGCGGTACAAATAAGAATTGATTGCTCGATTGATTGATTGTTTCTCCTACTGCGTGTGAAACGACGACACAGTTACTGGCCTCCTGGACGGGCGGTTTCAACGGACTGACAAACTTACTGACTGACAAACTTACCGACTGACACACTGACTGACTGACTGACAATTTTACTACCTGAGAAACTTACCGACTGACACACTGACTGACTGACAGATTTACCGACTGACAAACTCACTGATTGACTGACTCACTGACTGACTGACCATTTTACTACCTGACAAATTTACTGACTGACAGATTTACCGACTGACAAACTTACTGACTGACCGACTGACACACTGACTGACTGACAGATTTACTGACTGACAAACTCACTGATTGACTGACTGACACATTTACTACCTGACAAACTTACTGACTGACTGACTGAATGACAGATTTACCAACTGACAAACTTACTGACTGACCGACTGACACACTGACTGACTGACAGATTTACTGACTGACAAACTCACTGATTGACTGACTGACACATTTACTACCTGACAAACTTACTGACTGAATGACAGATTTACCAACTGACAAACTTACTGACTGACCGACTGACACACTGACTGAATGACAGATTTACCAACTGACAAACTTACTGACTGCCTGACTGACACACTGATATTGTCACTTAAGTTGTTGATTCACTCTGCTCGGTTCTGTTTTCACTACAATGTTGCCCCAGCGTTGCATGGTCCCCAACGGCCCACGTCTCCCATCATCCCCTTCAGTACAGTATGAACTGTAAACCCAGCGGAGGAGTTGTTTTCCCAGCAGAGTGGCTGGGTGTGGATGTTTCTTCCGTCTCGGGTTTGTTTTGTTTGGTGACAGAAAAGGAGGTTGGGGGGGTGGAGGTGGAGGCGGAGGTGGTGGTGGCTGGGTTTGGATAAAAACAGAAAAGCCCCTCTTCCCCCTGCCTCCGATGTGTGGAGCGTGTCTGTCAGTGGGAGGAAGCGCTTGTGACCGTGGCAGCTGTGCTGTCCGGTTACTGTGTATGGTTCTTCGTATTACCATGACGGTGCGTTTATCTGTTTGGAAACTTTTTTTTTGTAGGGTTTGTTTTCGTCTGCTGCTCTCCTCTATGTTATCATCTGACTGTACTTGCTGGCTGGCTCTGGGGGTTTGCCTTCTCACAGTAAACTCGCACCGCGCTTCTCTTCGGAGATTCGGAGGGACGGGACAGAGGACGGGGCCTGGGGGGTTGACGGGGGCGCAGGACGCTCCACTGACTGAGAAGACAGTCCGTCTCCTGTTGCCAGGCAACCCTGTGAAGTGGGGGGGAGGATGAGAGAGCAGGAAGTCAGCAACTCGAGATGCAGTGGGGCGATAAAGCAGAGACAGGAAGCTGCGGAGAGAGCATGAGAGTTGGGGGTGGGGGAGTGGATGTGTGAAACCTTTGCTGCGAGCAGAGAGAGTGAGACGGAGAGGGGGAGGCAGGGAGGGAAGGATAGACAGAGATTGAGGGAGGGAGAGCGAGAGAGAGAGGGGTAGAGAGGGAGGGAGGCAGGGGTGTCACAGGAGGAATTGCGGAACAGATCAAACGCAACAACAAAGGAAATTAAATAAAAGAAAAAAAAGCAGAAGGAGAAGTCGAGGCTGCGCTTCACAATGGGAGACTGTCACCACCCGGCCCTCCCCTGGGGCCCCGCCAGCCCTCACTGTCCCTAATGCGCCACTGTGACACACTGACTGACTGACACACTGACACTGACACTGGCTGAGGACCGGAGAGGTGTGTAGGAAGAGATGAGGGTCTGAAGGAGCTCAGTGCAGTCTGGTCGAGACAGCGGAGAGCGTTAGTCTTGAACTGGATGGGAGCCGAGATGGTGAGCCAGTGGAGGGATTAGATTCCAGTGTAACTCAAATGGAGAGATCGGTGGCAGTTGAGGAGGAGGAGGAAGGACAGAAGAGATCAGGTCTGGAAAGGTTGCAGTTTGTTGTTTTGGTTGTGGCACGTGAGAGAGACGCCTCACCCCGACCCACGGGGGGCAGTAAAGTTCTCCGCTTGTCGTGCAATGCTCGTGCCACGGAGTCCCCCCGATCCCGGAGAATAAAAACATAACCACCCGCCGCTATCTCGGCCTGCAGGCAACAGTCAACAGCAGCCAGTGGGGGGCAGTGGCACTGTCAACACTGGCTGTTGTGTGTAAAGAAGGGAGTCCTGTTTTCCAGCCTATCGGGCTTCAGGAAACCACCGTGGAAATGCCGTTGCTGGGACCCATTGTGACCAACACGGGCTGACTGGTGACCTAGAAAGAGTTTAACAGACGAGCCGAGAGAGAGTGAAGAAAATAAATAGAAACGCAACAAAAGTCTTCTTTATTTATTACTCCAGTCCAGTGTTGTGTTTTCAGTAAGCGTATAACAACAATAACAGTGAGATTGTCCCTCGGACTCTTGCAGGGCTGTCTTCGAATGTTTGTGCGTTCGATGGTCTGTTCGGTCTCCAGACCTTCGGAGGTTCGCCACGTGACAGTCACATCGATTCTTTTCTCTTGTTGATAGAAATTGACATTGTTTCAATACTGTAGCGTTAAAGGGGTACAGGCGGTGTGGTGTGTGGAGCGTAGAGAGAGGTCATAAAAGATGAAGGGAGGCGGAAGAACAAGTCAGTGTGTGAGTGTTCAGTGTCTGAGACCTGCGTGCGCTGCACTAATAATAAATACGATGTGTTGCTGCACACGCAATAATGAGTTGGAAACCTCCACAAGCATTACAATACTAACCCACACGTCTGATGTCCACTATCTAAATTAAAACATTACATTTGCATACTGCCCGTTACTTAAATAAAAGTGTCTGGATGTAACGAAGTTCGAAACCATCATAAAAAGGCCCTCAATTGCCACTGTCATGTCAGCAGGCATTGGACCAGATTAAATTTAAACAATTAAACAAATTTAAACCATCCCCCATTTGCCAGCATGCCTGTGGACCACTCTGCATTACGCTGCTGGTTTCTTTATCCGCCATCTTTACAGCAGAGCGTTATGAAACGTAAAACATAACAAATATTTTGAAAAATTCCTGCTGTTTGGATTTTTTTGCTAAATGTAAGCTGTGCAACTGAAAATTGGTATCATGAAGAAACAAGCAATCTCCGGGATCACTTAACCAACTTAAGTTTAAATTATTTTGCATTATTTATTAGGCTTATAGGTCAATTGCAAAGAAAGCTCTGTACTAACTCTGCGAGTTTGTTGCATTGACTAATTATATTTTTTGGTATAATATTAATAGTATTTTTATTACTGTCAACCCAAATGTCAAGGTTACTGGTTTCCGAAGTCTTTAGTTTTTACTTCTTTCAGTATAGTTCTCTTTTTAATGACACTGTTCAAAAACGTATTTTAAAATCCCTCCAAAAAATAGTAGCTAATGTGACGTCATCGATACATTTAAGCAAATTAGGACAGCCCTAGACTCTCGAGTCGGAAGAGAAAAATATGCAGTGGAGCGAATAAAAAAGAAACTACAAGCTGCCAGTATTTTTATTGCGGGGGTATTGTCAATAGCCAAAGCCAGGTTCTGCTTCAGTCACTATTCCCCTACTGTCCTTCTGTAACAGGGAGTGGAGCATACAGGTGATACGGATACGGGTTCGAGGGTTTCGGAGGACACCAGGGAGGTAAGGTGAGGCACAGCGGGGTTAAACCTGATTGTGGTCATCAGCACTGGGCCGTGTCCAAATACCCATAGCACAGTGGCCGAATGGGACGTGCCCCCGCGCCCCCCCCCACGGCTGTGCCTCAACGGGACCGACCCGTCATACCCGTCCTGTTCGATGATGTCATTTCTATCTGGTCACGAGGGCCTGTTCCACAGAAGCTCTGCTCGGTTTGATGATCATTTTCTTGCGCTTGAGTTTGACGGCGTATCCTGTGTATTTCGGGCTTGTCATCTGTGACATCTGAGATCACGGCCTTGGTGTGTCCTCCTCCAGAGGCGCTCCCCAGCGTGCCTCCTCTTAGACTACAGTGCACCCCTCTCGGATCTCCCCAGTTGATGCTCTTTCTGTCCCGCAGGGCGGCCATCGAGGGCGTGGAGAGCGATGTCGGCGATCTGGAGACCAAGCTGGACAAGGTGAGACCCGACGCTGTCCACCATAGCGCTCCATCAGGAGATGTAGGAGTTCACAGGGGACTCGAACCCTGACCCCGGCCCGGACCACAACGTCACCCTCATTTAACCGCAAGTTTCCCGTCAGTGCCAAATGTAGCAAAGCCATCCTCTAGACCATGGGTTTTCAAACCCATCCTGAAGTACCCCTTGCCCTGCTGGTTTCGGTTCCAACCTAGGTCTTAATTACTTAATTGAATGACATATTGCTTCGTTAGGTCAATTAAGGATTCAATTAAGCAATTAAGACCTTGGTTGGAACAAAAACCAGCAGGGCAGGGGGAACTCCAGGACTGGTTTGGAAATCACTGCTCTAGACCAGCGTTTCCCAGCCTCAGTCCTGCAGGAGCCCCTACGCTGCTGGTTTTTGTTCCAACCAAGCTCTCAATTACTTAATTGAACCATTAATTGAACTAATCATTTCCTAAATCAGAGCCTTTTGATTATTTTAAACAGAGGGGTTTCAAGTATAGAATTGTATTAAGAACTTCTTAAAGAACCCACTCTTTTATTACACAATTTAAAAAGTCAAATCGAAGCAGATTGAACAGCCCTCAGATTTGCAGCTGGAGACGATACAATGTGTTCCGTCCCTCCCGTCCACAGAGAGACCGCAGCCAGGCGTTCGTGTCTCATTCACTTCACTTCCCTCTCCAGGTGGGAAAAGTCCCTTGTGTTTCAGTAGCGGTCTTGTTTTTTTTTGTTTGTTCCTGCTTTTAAACTGCTGCCAAGTCATCAAATGAATGAAAGGATCTTCTATGGTCTGTCTCTTCCCCTCAGTCACTGCCCTCTCTCTCTCTCCCTCTCTCTCACTGTCTCTGCCCTACCTCTCTCTGCCCCTCTGTCCCCCTCTCTCTCTCTCTCTGCCCCTCTGCCCCCGTGCCCAGCTGGTGAAGCAGTGTCACTCGATGCTGGAGGCGGGCCGGGTGTACTGCAACAGCAGCCGGCAGTTTGTGACGGGCGTGCGCGACCTGGGCCAGCACCCCAGCTCCGACAGCACCGTGAGGGTGAGCGCCGCCGCCTGCCCGGCCACTGACCGCGTGGCTGTTGTTTTTGTTGTTGCAGTGTAACGGTTTGTGTTGTAGTTGTTGTAGTGTGTGCTGTCTCTGTAGTGTCACTGTTTGTTGTTGTAGTGTGTGCTGTTTGTGTTGTTGTATGGTGTTTGTGTTGTAGTTGTAGTGCAACTGTTTGTGTTGTAGTGTGTGCTGTTTGTAGTGTGTGCTGTCTGTGTTGTAGTTGTTGTAGTGTGCTGTCTCTGTAGTGTCACTGTTTGTTGTTGTAGTGTGTGCTGTTTGTGTATTTGTTGTAGTGTGTGCTGTCTCTGTAGTGTCACTGTTTGTTGTTGTAGTGTGTGCTGTTTGTGTTGTATGGTGTTTGTGTTGTAGTTGTAGTGTAACTGTTTGTGTTGTAGTGTGTGCTGTTTGTAGTGTGTGCTGTCTGTGTTGTAGTTGTTGTAGTGTGCTGTCTCTGTAGTGTCACTGTTTGTTGTTGTAGTGTGTGCTGTTTGTGTTGTATGGTGTTTGTGTTGTAATTGTAGTGTAACTGTTTGTTGTAGTGTGTGCTGTTTGTAGTGTGTGCTGTTTGTAGTGTGTGCTGTCTGTGTTGTATGGTGTTTGTGTTGTAGTTGTAGTGTAACTGTTTGTGTTGTAGTGTGTGCTGTTTGTAGTGTGTGCTGTCTGTGTTGTAGTTGTTGTAGTGTGCTGTCTCTGTAGTGTCACTGTTTGTTGTTGTAGTTTGTGTTGTAGCATGTTTGTTGTAGTATGTGTTTGTGTTGTAGTGTCACTTTCCGTGTTGTAGTTGTTGTACTGTGTGCTGTTTGTGTTGTTGTAGTATCTATTGTGTGTGTGTGTGTGTGTGTCTCT
Source organism: Amia ocellicauda (assembly GCF_036373705.1). NCBI lineage: Eukaryota > Metazoa > Chordata > Actinopteri > Amiiformes > Amiidae > Amia > Amia ocellicauda. The sequence continues at coordinate 3,770,862 of NC_089863.1, forward strand.
CAGTATTTCTATCTGCAGTACAGCAAATTATATATAAAAGCTTTATTGGCACTAATGACATCAGTGTTGCCAGAGCAGCTGACCGGCCCAGTGACAGGACCAGGGCGATGTCATTGTACACTACAGTTTCAATCTCTCTCTCCCTCTCAGGACTGTCTGGAGAAGTTCTCTAACAAGTTGGCCCTGATGATTGACGCTCATGGGGTGAGTGATGTCACACGTGCTGTCCCCGGGGGGAAATAAAAAAAGAGTGAGTGAACACGTCTGCGTGGAAGTTCACATCTCCCCTCTCTCTGTCTCTCTCCCTCCCCCAGGAGCTGCTGGAGGTCACACAGAAATCAGTGAAGTTAAAGCTGCAGAATTTTGTGAAGGAGTGGGTATCAGAAATAGTGCCATCTTGTGTGTAACTTCAGTCACTGCAACTGACTGAGTGACTGACTGATTGACCCCCTCCACCCCGCTCTCTGTAGGGATGTGAAGCGCTTTAAGGACACCAAGAAGGAGTTCGACCGCAGCAGCGAGAGTCTGGAGGCGGCGCTCGGCCGGAACGCCCAGGCGCCGCGGAACAAGCAGCACGAGGTGGACGAAGCTACGACCTCCCTGCTGGCGGCACGGACCACCTTCCGCAACGAGGCGCTGGACTACGTGCTGCAGGTGAGGCGGCAGACACCGCAGGGGACAGGGTGGGCACGACAGAATGGCAGGGTCTCCTGGAGAGCTACAGCACAGAACAGTGTTGTGCTGTTTAGTAGACTGCAGATCTGTGTAGGGCAGTGCGGTATAGTGCAGTGTGTGAGTGTGAAGGTTTAGGCCGTCTGGGAGAGATGTAATTAATGCCCAACTATTTTAATTACCTGCTTCCTTTGTAGATGTGTATTTCTTATTATGTATTTTTGTAACAGTAGTGCTGTGTAGTATAGTCCAGTACAGTGCAGTGCAGTGCAGTGCAGTGTAATATAGTCCAGTACAGTATTATGTATTACAGTATTATTATGTATTTTTGTAACAGTAGTGCTGTGTAGTATAGTCCAGTATAGTGCAGTGTAGTATATTTCAGTATAGTGCAGTGCAGTGCAGTATAGTCCTATAAAGTGCAGTGCAGTGGGGTCTCTCTTGTACAGTGCCATAATCTCTGATGTTGTTTTTGCTTCTTCCAGATCAACGTGATCGAATCCAAGAAAAAGACGGACATCCTGTCAGCTGTGAGTGAGAGACACGCACGCACGCACGCACGCACACACACACACACACGCTGTCGCAGAGCCGAGCGGTGCTGTCCTGCAGAATATCGCAAACTTAAAAAAATAAATAACAGGGTTATTTATTTCTTATGGCCGTGTTGTTTGCAGAGCAACAGTAATTCAGTTGTAGCCAGTACTTCAACTAAAAGACTTTACTTTACTTACGGAAAACAGTTGCGTACCTCCAAACACAAAGTATAGTAATAGTATTGTAGTGATTCTGAGGCCCCTCGCCGTGACCTGAGGTCACCGGGATGTTACATTGGTGTCAGTAGTGGGATGGTAGCGCAGCATGCTGTAAATACTGGGAGTGTAGTGTGTCGATCCTGAGGCCTCTCTAAGAGATGTGGGCCTTTAACGACGCGTTAAGGTCGCTGCACTTTGGCGCTGGAGACCGGGTTCGAATCTCGCCCTGGCCGGAACCTCCCAGATGTTATAATAGCCCAAAAGAATAATGCAAACATTATTACAAAAATACATGATAAGAAATACCTGTTTACGAAGGAAGCAGGTAATTAAAATAGTTGGGCATTAATTACATCTCTCCCAGACGGCCTAAACCTTCACACTCACACACTCATTCACACAGATGCACACACCTCTCTCTCTCTCTCTCTCTCACACACTCACACACAGCCATGGAGCTATACACCTTGTCTGAAATTATTTTTATATATTTTTTTTAAAGGCTCCGCTGGATAATTCCTCTAATCTCTCTCTCTCCCTGCCTCTTTCTGTGTGTGTGTGTGTGTGTGTGTGTGTCTGCTCAGATGCTGTCCCTGATGGACGCTCAGGCCTCATTCTTCGAGCAGGGCAACCAGTCCCTGAAGGAGCTGGAGGGCTATCGCAGCAAGCTGGCTGAGCAGGTGAGACTGGGGTCAAGGGTCAATCTGAGACTGGGGCCCCCAGCTTTATAGTGTGTTGTGAGTATGTGAGTTTTCCATGTGGGTGGGTGTGTGTACTTTCACATCCTGATGAGTTCAATAGTGGGCCATGCAGCAGTAGTGCGGGGAAAACAGGATGCGAACGAGAGAGAGTGAGAGAGAGTGGGAGAGCGAGAGTGCAAACATGGGGAGGGAGGGAGGGAGGGACAGTGACGACGAGCGAGAGAGAATATGACAGATATGTACTTGGATTTAAAGCTGCATTGTATATTCATGGAAAGACAGAGGTGGAGAGATGGAGAGAGGGAGAGAGAAACAGAGAGAAGGTGGCAGTTTTGCAGATTTCATTCCCTACAATGCAACCCAATTCTGTCCTCCGCACTGACACCCCCCCCCCCCCCCATCCCAGACTGTGGGACAGGAAGCCTGGAGTGGGCCTGGAACCTTCCGGTTTCCGGTTTCCTGTTGGCATCTTGGCCAGGGTGACCTTTGACCCTCACCTGAAGAGGACACTCTCCCCTTCCTCCCTGCCATTTTTAGCGCCTGTCCGTCTTTCAATCTCGGTCTCTCGTCATATGCAAAAACCGAGTCCCCCCCGTCCCCGTGTATACATGTATATGTATTTATTTTCCCACGTGTATAAAAAGTAACTGTACATTGTCTGTCTGCAGAGTGAATTTTCCTGCTGCACTAATTTTAGTATAATCAATATTAATGTCTTCCCTCTCTTCGCCCTCTCTCTCTCATCCTCTCTCCTCTCTCCCCTCTCTCTTTCATCCCCCTCTCCCAGCACACTCATCTGGTACTGAACTCGGCGCGGGACAAGAGAGACATGGAGCAGCGCCACGCCACCATCAAACAGAAGGTCAGACCCCTGGGGCTGTGTGCGTGTGTATTTTCAGCAGTCAGCACCGTGTCAGGAGCGTGTGTGTGTGCGTGTGTGTCTGGACCGTGTGTGTGTGTGCGTGTATGTGTGTGTGAGTGAGTGTGTCAGGACCATGTGTGTGAGGTGAGTGTGCCAGTACCGTGTGTGTGAGTGAGTGTGTCAGGACCATGTGAGTGTGTCAGGACCGTGTATGTGAGTGACTGTGTCAGTACCACGTGTGAGTGAGTGTGTCAGTGCCGTTTGTGTGTGTGTCAGTACCGTGTTGTGTCTCCTGCAGGACATCTCCTATGACGATTCCATGATGGAGTTCTCACCCGACACTGCCAACGTCGTGGCCATGGAGGGCTATCTGTACAAGAGGGCCAGCAACGCCTTCAAGACCTGGAGCCGGTGACTCCATCCCTTCATCTCTCTCTCGTCCACACTACTTGTCTGCTGTCTCTTACCTGTTCCTTCGCCCTCCCTCTCTCTGTGTGTTTCACCAAGTCTGTCCGTGTCTCTGTCGTGCTGCATCTCTCTCTCTCTTTCCTCCCCCCCTATCTCTCTGTCCGTCTCTTCTTGCGCTCACTCTCTCTCTGTACTTCTCCCTCTCTCTCCTGACTGTCATCTGTCTCTCTCTCCTGACACACTTCCTCTTCAATCCCTCCCTCTCTCTCTCTTTCCTAGACGCTGGTTTTCCATCCAGAACAATCAGCTGGTTTATCAGAAGAGGCTAAAGGTGAGAGCACAGAGAGATGGGGATTTTAGCATACGCTCGTGGGTCGAGGTCAGACGGACAGTGTTTCCACATTAATCTGAGATGAACTCTGTCCCTCTGTCCCACTGTCTCCCCACTGTCTTCCCCTGCAGGACCCACTGACGGTGGTGGTGGAGGACCTGCGGCTGTGCACAGTCAAGCTGTGTCCCGACAATGAGCGACGCTTCTGCTTTGAGGTCGTCTCCCCCTCCAAGTGAGTGCCGTGCAGCTACAGCTAGAGTTACAGCACAGTTAGTGTGTTTGGCTACAGTTAGTTACAGTACAGCTACAGTGTAGTTATACTTACTGATCCGTTACAGTTAGTTACAGATGCAGTACAGTTAGTTACTGTAGTTGTAGTTACAGTACAGTTAATGTAGTTGTAGCTACAGTGTAGTGCTGTGTGGGACAATGACAGTGCAGTGTAGTGCTGTGTGGGACAGTTACAGTGTAGTGTTGTGTGGGATAGGGGCAGTGCTGTGTGGGACAGTGACTGTAGTTGCAGTGCTGTGTGGGACAGTGACAGTGTAGTGCTGTATGGGACAGTGACAGTGTAGTTACAGTGCTGTGTGGGACAGTGTAGGGCTGTGTGGGACAGGGACAGTGCAGTGCTGTATGGGACAGTGATAGTGTAGTTGCAGTGTAGTGTTGTGTGGGATAGGGGCAGTGCTGTGTGGGACAGTGACTGTAGTTGCAGTGCTGTGTGGGACAGTGACAGTGTAGTTGCAGTGTAGTGTTGTGTGGGATAGGGGCAGTGCTGTGTGGGACAGTGACTGTAGTTGCAGTGCTGTGTGGGACAGTGACCGTGTAGTTACAGTGTAGTGTTGTGTGGGATAGGGGCAGTGCTGTGTGGGACAGTGACTGTAGTTGCAGTGCTGTGTGGGACAGTGACAGTGTAGTTACAGTGTAGTGTTGTGTGGGATAGGGGCAGTGCTGTGTGGGACAGTGAATGTAGTTGCAGTGCTGTGTGGGACAGTGAATGTAGTTGCAGTGCTGTGTGGGACAGTGACCGTGTAGTTACAGTGTAGTGTTGTGTGGGATAGGGGCAGTGCTGTGTGGGACAGTGACTGTAGTTGCAGTGCTGTGTGGGACAGTGACAGTGTAGTGCTGTATGGGACAGTGACAGTGTAGTTACAGTGCTGTGTGGGACAGTTACAGTGACAGTGTAGGGCTGTGTGGGACAGGGACAGTGCAGTGCTGTATGGGACAGTGATAGTGTAGTTGCAGTGTAGTGTTGTGTGGGATAAGGGTAGTGCTTTGTGGGAAAGTGACTGTGTAGTTACAGTGTAGTGTTGTGTGGGATAGGGGCAGTGCTGTGTGGGACAGTGACTGTAGTTGCAGTGCTGTGTGGGACAGTGACAGTGTAGTGCTGTATGGGACAGTGACAATGTAGTGCTGTATGGGACAGTGACAGTGTAGTTACAGTGCTGTGTTGTGTGGGATAGGGGCAGTGCTGTGTGGGACAGTGACTGTAGTTGCAGTGCTGTGTGGGACAGTGACAGTGTAGTGCTGTATGGGACAGTGACAGTGTAGTTACAGTGCTGTGTGGGACAGTTACAGTGACAGTGTAGGGCTGTGTGGGACAGTGACAGTGTAGTGATGTGTGGGACAGGGACAGTGCAGTGCTGTATGGGACAGTGATAGTGTAGTTGCAGTGTAGTGTTGTGTGGGATAGGGGCAGTGCTGTGTGGGACAGTGACTAGTTGCAGTGCTGTGGGGGACAGTGACAGTGTAGTTACAGTGTAGTGTTGTGTGGGATAGGGGCAGTGCTGTGTGGAACAGTGTAGTTACAGTGTAGTGTTGTGTGGGATAGGGGCAGTGCTGTGTGGGACAGTGACTGTAATTGCAGTGCTGTGTGGGACAGTGACAGTGTAGTGCTGTATGGGACAGTGACAGTGTAGTTACAGTGTAGTGTTGTGTGGGACAGTGTAGGGCTGTGTGGGACAGTTACAGTGACAGTGTAGGGCTGTGTGGGACAGTGACAGTGTAGTGATGTGTGGGACAGGGACAGTGCAGTGCTGTGTGGGACAGTGACAGTGTAGTTGCAGTGTAGTGTTGTGTGGGATAGGGGCAGTGCTGTGTGGGACAGTGACTGTAGTTACAGTGTAGTGTTGTGTGCGATAGGGGCAGTGCTGTGTGGGACAGTGACAGTGTAGTTACAGTGTAGTGTTGTGTGGGATAGGGGCAGTGCTGTGTGGGACAGTGACAGTGTAGTTACAGTGTAGTGTTGTGTGGGATAGGGGCAGTGCTGTGTGGGACAGTGACAGTAGTTACAGTGTAGTGTTGTGTGGGATAGGGGCAGTGCTGTGTGGGACAGTGACAGTGTAGTGCTGTATGGGACAGTGACAGTGTAGTTACAGTGTTGTGTGGGACAGTTACAGTGACAGTGTAGGGCTGTGTGGGACAGTGACAGCACAGAGCTGTGTGGGACAGGGACAGTGCAGTGCTGTATGGGACAGTGACAGTGTAGTTACAGTAGTGCTGTGTGGGATAGGGACAGTGCAGTGCTGTATGGGACAGTGACAGTGTAGTTGCAGTGCTGTGTGGGACAGTTACAGTGACAGTGTAGGGCTGTGTGGGACAGTGACAGTGTAGTTACAGTGTAGTTACAGTAGTGCTGTATGGGACAGTGACAGTGACTCTGTGTCGCAGGAGCTGTCTGCTGCAGGCGGACTCTGAGCGGCAGCAGCAGGCCTGGGTCCTGGCTGTCCAGAGCAGCATTGCCACAGCCTTCCAGGAGCACAGAGAGGACCCAGTGGGCCCGGTGAGACACACACACTGCAACACACGCACACACGCACTCTGCCTCTCTCTGTGTGTCTGTGTCTGACGGTGTGTCTCTGTGTCAGCGGGGTTTGGAGCGCACCTCCTCCGTGTCCGGGGGCTCCTCTATGCTGGACCTGCCTGGACCGGCCCGCGGGCCCTCGGCGCAGGTGGCACTGGAGCAGGTGCAGAAGATCCGGGGCAACGCCCAGTGTTGCGACTGCGGGGAGCCCAACCCCGACTGGGCCAGCATCAACCTGGGCATCACGCTGTGCATCGTCTGCTCCGGCATCCACAGGCAAGGGCACAGCCCGGCGGTCAAAACATGACCACAGCAATCGTAGTTCAATTTATGTTATAATATTAATCATTTCATTTGAAAACTTTCTCCCTCTCTCTCTCTCTCTCTCTCTCTCCTTCCTCTCTGCCCCCCTCCTCCAACAGGAGTTTAGGCGTCCATTTCTCAAAGGTGCGCTCCCTGACACTGGACTCCTGGGAGCCCGAGCTGACCAAGGTAAACGCTGTCCCCAACCCCCATTCAGAGCCCTGCCCTCACATACCCGCCCACCTGGGTGGCCCCTCTGCTCCCTCCCTCCCCCAGGAGCAATGGCAGTGGTGTCGGGACACCACAGATGAGTCCGGGGGCCCAGCGTAAAAATCCCTGATCTGAGGCCCAAGTGATCTTGTATTCTTATAGGGACTGAAGAATGTAGGAAGACGCCAGACCATGCAGTGCTTTGTATGTGATTAGTACAAGTTTAAAATCAATTCTAAAATGTACCGGCAACCAGTGTAGAGAGGCTAGTACTGGGGTCATGTGTGAGGAAGTTTTGGTCCTAGTCAGTAATCTAGCAGCAGAATTTTGGACAATCCGGAGACGGGCCAATGTATGGTGATTGAGACCTGAAGGCATCGCAGTAATCGAGACATGAAGAAATAAAAGCATGAATCATTTTGTCTGTATCCCCAAAAGATAAAACCCATCCAAAAACATGACTGAACCAGTTTCATGATATGATTTTCAAATTTTAAATTGGAGTCAAAGTTCACTCCTAGATTTCTGAAAACTGGTTTAATGTTAGCAACCCAAAATTCACGTGAAGTTGTCTGTGGATCTTCTTTGGGCTGATAATGAGAACTTCCGTTTTGACCGAGTTCAGCTGAAGAAAATTATAGAATGTTCCATCACATCTCTCTCTCTCTCTCTCTCTCTCTCTCTCTCGTAGTTGATGTGTGAGTTGGGGAATGATGCCATCAACAGGATCTACGAGGCGCGTATCGACGAGATGACCATCAAGAAGCCGCATGCTGGCAGCCCCAGGTTCGACCCCAGCGCCACGCCCCACACACTGCCCTCGCACCACGCCGTGCCCCCCACACACTGCCCTCGCACCACGCCGTGCCCCCCACACACTGCCCTCGCACCACGCCGTGCCCCCCACACACTGCCCTCGCACCACGCCGCGCCCCCCCAACGCTCGCTCGCACCGCGCCACGCCGCGCCCCCCGAACACTCGCTCCCACCGCACCGCGCCGCGCCCCCAGAACACGGCCTCGCACCGCTCCACACTCTGACAGGGTTCCCACAGTCATGGAGAAGGCACAGAAAAGTCATGGAAAATTACCAAAATATTAAAGTCATGGAAAAGGCATGGAAAATTACCAAACAATTTGAAGTCATGGGAAATAGCTACACATATACACAGGCAACATACATGGGAGATAATGTTCACTCTGGTACAAAGTAACAGTTTCATGGTGCGGAATAAAATTGTATGAAATCCTGTTTAAATTTTCCTTTTAGTACGTACTCTGTAATACATGTGGTTATTATGAACGCATGGCACACAGTGGTCTGTGTTGATTTTATGTACACAGGGATTTCCAAGTCTTGGGAGAGTCTGTGTGAAGCACATATACGCTGAGCACAACTCCTATAACCGTATAGCAACACAAAGAAGCTCGGTGCGTTCACAACACGCAGACTTTCCTCATTCTGCACAGATTCTCAAGATCATTGGTTGCGTTCTTGTACTACAAATTTACGTCATTCTGAACTGAGTGTGACCATCAAGCCAGTAAATTCACAATATTTGTGTAGATTCTGAGCAGAATGACGTAAATCCGTGTACTGATCGTGACTAAATTGGTCAGGATCTGCCAGAATGATGATCTCCTTATGTGAAATAAAGTTAATTGTAAAAGTTAATCACACACACATCCAACTTACTTAGTAGGTGCGGGGTACAAACAAATCTATATAATTATGGATTATGGATCCTGATGAAGATCTCTTGTAAATCGAAATGCTGTTTTTGTGAAATAAAGTTGAAATGCTGTTTTCTCGTTATCATACACATAGTGTTGCGTGTTTTTGGTTTTGATTTTGAATAAAAATAAACAAACACTGAAATTGGTTGAAAATCAGTGCAAAAACAATTATCGGGATTAATTAGATAAAAATTAGAAATAATTAGAAAAAAAATACTATAACCTACAGTGTTTCTCAACCCAGGTCCTGACAAACCACTGTGTCTTCTAACGTTCGCTCACCTGCGCTCTCAGCTCTCAGTTATTTAAGCAAACCTGTAATTGAACAAATGAAGTGATTCATTAGAAATGTCCTGTTATTTTCAGCTCTCATGTGTTGGTTGATAATTCCATTTAAGGTTTCAATTAAACAGATGAGCGCTCTGTTAGAACAAAAACCAGCCGACACAGGGGTTCACTAGGACCTACATTAAATGCTCAAACTTTATGACGTGTCCGTTGCATTTGAATTAAGTAGCCAAATGTATGATATGCATATTTATTTCAGATCAAGTCAATAATAACAGTACATATTGTTCTATTCAAGAAATTACATTTTATTTCAAAACCATAAACAAGTTCTACAAAAGTTAACAAAATACACTGTTTATCCCAAAGCTCACTTGCTTGTGCCGTTTGCTTCTACGCGCTGCTTTATCCTGTCAGCGCCAGCCCTGTCCTCGATGCCACAGTGCTGACCAACCTCCGTGTGCGAGCCCATCATAGCGCGCGATATTCATCAGTAAGCGTCTGTGTGAGCTGCACACTGCAGAACAGCTTCGATGCGAGTGCTGACAAGATAATGTCGTAATATCAAACAAGCTTGTGAAGTAGTGTTTCATAAAAATAATTACCGAAAAGAAACTGAAAATGATATCGAGTGTGTTTTAAAATGGGTATAAACTCCTCAAATAAATCTGGTAATTTATGGGTGAAAATCATATTTTTTTGTATTTCTTTCAAAACAAATTATAAATAATCAAAGCAAAACAAAGCAGTCGTCTAAAATACTTATTTAGCAGCGTACAGGAAAGGATTACCGTAGGCCCCTACTGAACTGACCATTTGTATATCGTAATGTTTGAATGTGTGTTTTTATTAATTAATTTAGCTGATGTATAGACTTAATGTTGTTTTGTATGGTTTCTACTGTAATTATAATTTATTCTACATGTACATTGATCAGATAGTAACAGGTTTAATTCTGCATTTACATCTTTGTTTACTCTTTATTAGCTGATGGTAGCATGTTTAATTAAAGTGGGTGAATGAAATGGCTGTGAGGGGAGGAGGGGGCTGTCATGACAAAAGCTGATTGTGTTCGTTTCCTATTGTGTTTATCAATATCCTCATTATTTTCTGCGTGCATTTCCAACTTTCCAGCATTTGTGTTGTAAACGAATGAATGTAGTCATGGAAAATCAGAAAATGATCATGGAAAAATCATGGGGAAAAACTAAAAATTGATTTGCATGGGAACACTGCTCTGAACACTCCCTCGCACAGAGCCACGTTCTGACCCTCTTTTTCTTTCTTGGTCTCTGACTCTTCCTCTCTCCTTCTGCCCCCTTTCACAAAGCCTGCCAGGAAGTTGCACAGGTAGGGTGTGTGACGGGAAATAGCCTCCCCAGCCTGGGGAACCTCCCGAGCGCTGCATGGTTCCTCCGGTGGTGTGTTTAGAAATCTCTGCATGGCTTTGCTTGTGTGAAAAAGTCTGCTCTCTCCCGCTCTCTCTCCCGCAGATCCAGTCTGTATGGCTGTGTGTTTCAGATCTGGTTTGGTCTTGTATAGAGATTCTCTTTCTCTCCGTCTCTCTCCCTCTCTCTCACACCCTCTCTGTCTCCCGTCCTCTCAGGCAGGAGAAGGAGTGCTGGATCCGCTCCAAGTACGTGGAGAAGAAGTTCATCCAGAAGCTGCCGGAGACGGGCCGCCCCCTGCGCCGCTCCAGCGCCCGCCGCAATCGCGGCAACACGCTGGAGCGCGACTCTGCCCGGCCGCCCATCAAACCCAAACCTGGCCGCGCCACCCTGCCCCGGCTAGCAGGTACACTGACACACGCGCGCACACACACACACACACACTGACACACACACACACACACACACACACTGAAACAGACACACACACTGTACTTGACCCACATTCTTGTGCTCTTTGTGTATAAGCTGCCTGTTGCCCCCCCCCCCCAGGTCTCAGCCTCGGTGACCAGAACAAGAACAACGTGGCCCCGGCTAGCCCCCGAAAAGGTGAGGGGTCAAAGGTCAAAGCCAACCAATAACAGTGCTGCAGACAGCCCTTCTACAGAGATGCAGTTCAGCACAGCAGAAAGATCACATGACCTGCCACTAATTAAGCCAATTAAGTAATTGGATGAGTAATTAAACAAGTGACGGTTAATCATGTTTTTCTGGTGTCCCCCCGGTCCCCCAGATGAGGAGGAGGAGGAGGACCTGAGTGGGCTGCACCCTGGCGCTCTGCTGTACCGGGCCGCCGGGCTGCAGAACTTCCCCGTCATGGCGGACGCGCTAGCCCACGGCGCCGACGTCAACTGGGTCAACAGCATGGACGGCAGCAGCACCCCGCTCATCCAGGCTGTGTCCGCGGTGAGGGGGTCTGTGTGTCCGTGTCCGCGGGACTCTGTTTCTGCCTGTGTGTGTGTGTGTGTGTGTGTGTGTCAGTCAGTGTTTCTGTGTGGTTTTTTCTCTCTCTCTCTCCTGTCTGAAAACCCACCCCTGAATTGCACTCCTCTCCTCTCTCTTGGTCCTCCTCTATCCCAGGATTCCCTGGTGGCCTGTGAGTTCCTGCTGCAGAACGGGGCGAATGTCAACCAGACTGATGCCAAGGGGCGCGGCCCCCTGCACCACGCCACCATCCTGGGGCACACCGGGTATGAGACAGACAGACACAGAGACAGACAGAGACAGACAGACAGACACAGAGACAGACCGACAGACACAGAGGGCTAGTGGTGATTATTGATAAATATTGTGCGACTGTGTGCGTCTTCAACATTTGTATCTGTCTCATCGTATTCATGGTATGTGTGTATGTCGCGTGTCTGTGTTGTCTGTGTGTTTATCGTGTGCGTCTGTCCATCCGCAGGCTGGTCTGTCTGTTCCTGAAGAGAGGAGTGGACCAGAGCGCCCGGGACGGAGAGGACAAGGACCCCCTGACCATTGCCATCGACAACGCCAATGCTGACATCGTCACACTGTGAGACGGGGGGGGAGAGGAGAGAGGGAGGAGGGGAGCAGTAGGAGAGAGGGGGAGGAGCAGTGAGAGAGAGGAAGGTGGAGAAGAGTAGGGGAGGAAGGAGAGAAATTTTGTGAGATCGTCGGACTGACTCCTCTCACTTTGTGTCCCCGCCCCCCTCCCAACAGGCTCCGCCTTGCCAAGATGAAGGAGGAGATGATGCGGGAGATGGAAGGCGCCTACGGCCAATCAGGTCATTGCAGGGAGAGGGAGGCCGCCGCCAACAGCAGCGGGGGGGCGCCCAAAAAGAGCTTTCAGGCATTCCGGAACCAACTGACCGGCTGGGCCCTGGGGACACAGGGGGACTAGACTGACCCCCCAAACACACACACCCTCTCTCTCTCTCGCACACACACACACATACATTCACACTGACACACTCACACAAATCCTCGCACTACAATTCATGTTGCACTTTGAGACGCAGTCTCGTTGCACTTTACCGGCCAAAAAACGGCTGCATTTCTTGACGAAGAAGAGCATAATCGAACAAAAAGACTCCAGTCGGGAGCCTTTTGGACAACAACGGCCTTGTTTTAAAAGGAAAACAACCGAATCGCCGCTTTTTTTTTTTTGTCATTTGTTAATGCTGCCGTCCTGTTTCCTACACAAGTGACTACTGAACAATCGACACTATCTAAGCGCGCCGGGGCCCCCGTGTGGCCCTGAGAGGGGCCGCGTGTTTTTAATGCTTTATTTTAATGCACCTGTTTTTGCAGTTCAGCCTCGTGTTGCCATGCTCTTTATTGCCGTGTGCGAGCGAGCCTTTGTGTGTGTGTGTGTGTGCGTACCTGCGTGTGCGTCCGTCTGTCTCAGTGTGTCGGTCCGCTTGTCCGCTGTGCCGGCGTCTGTCTCCGCGCTCCTCCACGGCGTCGCCCCGGGCCCTTGGCGCTTCGCTGGCTTTGCGTTGTCCCCCGAGTCCAGCGCTCCCTCAGGTAACGGCGCCTGCGTCGCCCGCAGCCACCTCTCCTGTCCGCCCAGCGCCCAGATCTGCCTGTCGTCTCCTCTGATTTAGTCTCACTCATTTATTCACGCATGCACTTGTTTATTTCCATATTCCTAGTGGCGTGTGCAGACCTGCTCCTCTCATTTGATTTGGTTTGATTCATTTATCCATCCATCCATTTCTCTCTATCTTTCTCTATGATCTGTTGTTAATAATCAGACCTGTGTGCCGTGCAGATTGAAAGTGTGCATCTGTCCCATGGGCCACTTGTATTGAATTTCCTTCTCTTCCTCTCTCCCCTCTCCTCCCTCTCTTCCATCCTTTTCCTCCCCTACCTCTCTCCTATTCCATCATCTTCCTCTCTCCCTCCCCTCCCTCTCCCATTCCATCCTCTCCTCTCTCCCTCCTCCTCACAGGAGATGAGACGTACCACGACATCTTCCGGGATTTCTCCCAGATGGCCTCCAACAACCCGGAGAAGCTGAACCGCCGCAGCACCGACCTGAAGCTGCCCTGAATGTAGGGGGCACTGCGGGGGTCCCCATCACCCATCCTTCTCCACTCTCTCACCCCATTATTATTATTTTTTATTTTATTTCCTCCCTGGCCCCCCAGTTCTCCCTTGTGCAGATTTTACTTTTAAATCTTGGAGAGCTAGTGTCGGTCTGGCGGGGCTGCAGTTCCATCTTCTCGCCACAAGGGGCACAGTTAATGCAGTCTAAGTATAACATCATGATGGGAAGCGATTTTTTTAATTGAATTTTCTCGTTTTACACCGTTAACCTCCAGCTAAAATATAAAGAAAACATTGAAAGTATCCCAGCACTGTCATTACAGTTATTTGTGTACCTGGACCATGTTCCCTGCTCTTGTACTGGAGACAATGTTCTACTGAGGGATGTGTGTTCGAGTGCGAGTGTGTTATTATATTGTATTGTGTGTAAATGAGACGGGTGTCTTGGCTGGGGGGTCCCAACCCACAGACACCCCTCTCTGTGTTTAGGGGTCCAACACTCCCACTCTCCTGTCCCATCCCTGCTGGTGCATGCTGGGGGAGGCAGTTGGTACAGCCCTAAGAACCGCAGAATTGCGTGTCCCGTCCCCCGTCTAACGAGTTCGCTGATGTTTGTTCTTCTCTTGTACATGTTGTATTTATTGTCCGTGAGCTTCCCATGTCGTGTGTGTGTGTGTTGTGTGGGTGTAACAAAACAATAAAGGCAGTATTTCCATGTCGGGCGGTCGTGTGTGTGTTTTTGTGTGTGAAGGGAGGCGCTGCTGAAAGGATGGGCCAGGGAGACCGTGGAAGTTTATTTTCTTTATGGAACAGTATAAATAGGCTTACAAAAACATCCCCGGCAGGAGAGATAAGATGTCATGTCTCGTGGCAGCTGAGGATCAGGGGGACAAGGTCCGCTGGTTGTGTTCGCACTGTATTTGAGGAAAAGGACTCGGCTACTTAAGGCAGTGACTCCACTTCTAGTGCTTGTAGGTCGTTGTGGTCCTATTAACCAATTAAGTGCCTGCATGCGCGCACACACACACAATATGCACCCCAGACACACACACACACACACACACACACACACACACCTCTTCACAGTTTGGTCACTTCTGTGGGCCTCGACTGTGCGGCTCGTTGTCATTAATGACGGTTTGTGTAGTTCTTGTTATTTTCGGGGGTTGTTTCTGGGTTCCTTCCCCAGCTCTGTGCTGCAGATCTGTTATCAGTGTGCTGAAGACTGGCACAACGGAGAGAGAAGAGGAGGGGAAATGAAGGAATGATATAGGAATGACTCCCTGGGCTCAGAGAGGCACACTCTCAGTCTCAAATTCAAATTCACTCTCTTTCTCCCTCTGTGTATCTGTCCTGTCTGTGTATCTGTGTATCTCTCTCTCTGTCTCCCTCTCTCCCTCTCTCCATCTGTCTGTCTTTCTCCCTCCCCCCGTCTGTCTGTCTCCCTCCCCCCTCTGTCTGTCTGTCTGTCTGTCTCTCTCACTCTCACTCCCTCCCCCCGTCTGTCTCTCTCTCTCTCTCTCTCTCTCAAGCCTGTTGTCCCTGTCCCCCAGTCTTCAGATCGAAGCTGCTTCCCTATTGGCTCTTTTGGACTAGAAGCCAGGTGGAAGGCCTCCTGATTGGTTGCTAGAGGTGGGGGCGGGGCTGCTGCCACTGGCCAATCAGAGCCCAGGCTGGGGACCATGCATCAGCACTCCAGCCCGGCAGCCGGGTGGGGGGGCGTGCAGTCTGGGCTCTCAGGGTCGGGCTCGTGTTGGGGGACGGGGGCGTCCGGGTCCAGTCGGAGGGGATCCCTCTCAGGTGACGCGGTTCCGTTGGCCTGGGGTCCGGCACCAGGGGTCCGGGGGGTCCGGGCGCAGGACCAGAAGTGCGGCAGGGTGCCCATCACTAGGGTGCCAGCCAGCAGGAAGCCGCCCGCCACCAGGAGAGACGCCACGTAGCTGCCAGTGACGTCCCTGAGCCAGCCTGTCACAGAGCACAGGGTCACATGACACAGGAGCACAGGGTCCCATGACACAGGAGCACAGCACCATATGGCACAGAGCACTACACTACTACAGCACAGTGAACTACAGTACAGCACAGAGTACTATATTACAGCACAGCGCACTACAGAAGTACGGCGCAGTGCACTACACTACTACAGCACAGAGTACTATACTACAGCACAGCACACTACACTACTGCAGTACAGTCTACTATACTACACAGTGGGCTACAGTACATCACATCCGCCCCCACACACCCCCAACCCTCTTACCGGACAGCGGCGCCCCCAGCAGGCCGCCCACGCTCTCGATCATCTGCACCAGCCCCAGCGCACCTAACATCCGCCGCATGCCCACGATATCGGGCACCACAGAGAACACCACGGGGGTCATGGCGCCGGCGCAGAACCCGTAGGCCAGGCCAAGCGCCAGCAGCCCCGCGTACGACGTGCCCAGCGGCATGGCCATGATGGAGAGCCCGGTCATACCCGTCCAGAAGGCCACCAGGTGGGGCAGCCGCAGCAGGCCCAGGTCCGACAGCCAGCCGGACGCCAGGCGGCCCAGCAGGTCGGTGACGCCGGTGGCGGAGATGACGAAGGCGGCCTGGTACTCGGAGAAGCCCTGCTGGCGGCAGTGGGCCACCAGGTGGACGTAGGGCACGAAGTAGCCGGCGTTGAAGAGCGTCACAGCCAGCGCATAGGCCAGGAAGGCCGGCTGGCACAGCAGGGAGAGCTCCAGGTGGGCCGCCAGCCGGTACCGCCAGGTCAGGTGGGCGGCGGCGGCGGTGTGGTTCGAATCACTGCAGGCCTGGGGAGGGAGAGAGATGGGAGATGGAGGGAGAGAGATGGAAAAGAGATGGGACAGGGAGAGATGGGAGAAGGGAAAGATGGGAGAGGGGAAAGAGATGGGAGAGTGGGAGAAAGCGAGAGAGAGGAAAGCAAGTGGGAGAAAGAGACAATTTGAGAGATGGGAAAGGAGAAAGAGATGGGAGAGAGTGGGAGAAGGAGAGAGAGGTCAGCAATCCCTGGGCTCCTGTCTGTACCTGTCCCCCCCGAGCCTCCCAGCTCTACTGTAAGTGCTGTATAACTGTGCTTTAGTGGTTTTTCATTTCTGACGCCCTCTATGTGTTGGATGTGTTCAGAGCCCAGATCCCCGACCAGGTGTTTCGTAACAAAGCAGCTGCGGTTATGAAACTCAGGAAAGAGTCGTCTTGTGCAAGAGTCGAAGAGTTTCTTTTTTTTTTTTTACTGTATTTTTTTTTGTTTCTATTCGTGTGTCAGTGTGTGTCTGTGTGTTGCCATGCCCTTGTGCCCACCTGCTCGCCCCCTCCCTGGGGCACGGGCCGGATCAGCGCCCCGCAGGCCACCATGTTAAAGCTGAGGCCCCCCAGGATGAGCAGCCCACCGCGCCAGCCGTAGCTCTCCACGAGCAGCTGGAACAGCGGAGAGAAGCCGAAGGACGACAGGCCGACGCCGGTGAAGCCCAGAGCCATGGCCAGCGACCGGCGCCGCTCGAAGTACTGCATCACCGAGCCCACCGTGGGCGTGAACACCAGCGCCCAGCCCATGCCTGGA
Source organism: Amia ocellicauda (assembly GCF_036373705.1). Classification (NCBI taxonomy): domain Eukaryota; kingdom Metazoa; phylum Chordata; class Actinopteri; order Amiiformes; family Amiidae; genus Amia; species Amia ocellicauda. The sequence continues at coordinate 3,787,956 of NC_089863.1, forward strand.
CAGAGAGGGAGGGAGAGAGAGAGAGATTGATGCCATCAGGCTGATACGAGACAAGCCCTCCGGTGTTCTTGGGCAATAGTAGTTAATGACAAGTTCAAGATCTTCCCCTCACCGGAAACGAGCCCCACCGACAGGTACAGGTGCGTCAGGCTGCTGGCCAGAGATGCCAGCACCAGCCCCAGCCCCGACAGCAGCCCCCCCGCCATCACCACCGGCCGCGCCCCGTAGGCATTGCACAGCGCCGTCGCGACCGGGCCTGAGGGAGAACAGAGCCGTCAGCACCGAGCCACACCCTGCCACACACCTCCTCCACCTCTCTTCCTCCTCTCCCTCTCTCACCCCCCTTCCCCTCCCTCTATCTTCCTTCCATTCTCTCCCTCTCTCTATCTTTCCTCCCCCTCCCTCTCTTTCCTACCACTCCCTCTATCTTTCCTTCTTCCTTCTCTATCTTCCCTCCCTCTCCCTCCCTCCATCCCCCCCCTCCCTCACTGACTGGCGAGCTGCTGCATGGCGATGCCGGTGGAGGTGATCCAGGACACGGCGCTGGCGCTGCGCTCGAAGTACCGCACAAACTCCACGAAGAACACGCCGAAGGAGCGCACCAGGCCGAACACCAGCGCCGAGTCCACGAACAGCGCCAGCACCACGGCCCAGCCCCACCCGCCATCAGGGGCCCGCAGCACCCCCCGGCCCCCCGCCGAGGACATCGCCGCCCTGGGGAGATAGAGAGAGAGCGTGTAAGAATGTGTCAGAGAGCGAGTCTGTGTGCGTTTATGTGAACAGGAGTGTGTGTGTGTGTTTCTGTGAATATGCGCAGTCACAGCGCTCAGACAGCCAAAGCCTCCAGCGCTGAGTGGGATTAAAGAGTAACTCCAGGAATCCAGGACTCACTGGGGCAGTCTGACCTGACCTAGTGTCACTGACTGACTAACTAACACACTGACTGACACAGTGACACGTACACTGAATTACTGAATGACTGACACACTGTCACAGTGACACACTGACTGATACACTGACTGACTTACACACTGAGTGACTGACCGACGCACTGACACACTGACTGACTGACATACTGATTGACCGACTTACACACTGACACACTGACTGTGTGTGTGCGTTGTATCTATACAGGGGTGTAGGTTTTGTTTCAGAATTGGGGGGGACGTGCCTCCCCTAAACTTAGTTATATTACTGTCTCTCTGTCTGCCTTGCTGAAAGGTTTGCTAGAATCAACCTCCAACGCCCCTCTGGGTCGGGGGGTGTTGGGGCAGCACCTGTATGTTCGCAGTGCTGTGAGGCAGCAGGATGGAGGATTAGTCCGTGGCTCGGCTCAGTCGTGCTGGAACCCGCGGCCCGATCGCCCCGAAGCACAGGAAGCCAAAATACCAGCGTCTGGACGAGTCAGAAGAAGAGCATGGGGACAAGACAACTGACTCCCCCCACACATATGTGTGAGCGAGACAGTGAGAGAGTGTGTGTGAGTGTGCGAGTGTGCGGTGTCTCAAAGGGCACATGTCCAGAGTCTGTCCATCTGTGCTGCGTGACTCCACTCCTAACATCCCTGTCGCCCCCGTGTCTCAAGTCTTGTGTGTTTGGTTGACACTGCAGCCGTCAAGACGCACACAGACACACAGCGATAAACAAACACAAAAGAGCTCCGTGAGCAGATATCATTTCAGTTTTCAGGTTCAAAGGCCCGCGGCATTTGGCGGCCAACAAAGAAAGGAACCAATCTAGTCCGCGCCGTGCTAAAAATAGCCTGCAAACTGACTACAGCGAGTACAGCCGGCTGCACCTTACCCCCTCTGCCCCGTGCCGCACAGCGGGGCCGTGCTGTTGAGCACCTGTGTGTGCGGTGGAGATGCCAGCTGTGACTGTCAGTGCCACCTCCCTCCTGAACTCTGTACCCTCTCCCTCCCCCGTGCCCAGCCCAGGGCCTCCCCTTCACAACAAGCACACGCTCCATGGCGATAGAGAGAGACAGAGAGAGAGAGAGAGAGAGAGAGACTAGACCAGGGGAACACACAGAGCACTACAGTGGGTATAGTAGGAATAGCGACTGTGTAGAACTAATGTGTTCAATTAAGGAATTAAACAATAACTCAACTTTGTGTGAACACTGACCCAATTACAACACCATAAAGTGTTGTGGCAAAAACACATTACTGTGTGATAAATACACATGACAGTGTTACACAGACATTATTTGGTTGTAATTTTAACACCAAGTTGTGTTATCCTCAAACAAACAGACCGGTGTTATATTTAACAGGTTAGTAGACATACTGGGTATAGTGAATATACATACAATCTGTGGCACAGCTTTGGGTATAGAGGGCAAACCTCTATTTCCTAAACAACACGGGCAGTCAGGGGGTATTGCTGTCACCAGCTGGGGCCTCCCGTTGCCTACTTACAGAGCTTACAGTATTGCTCCCCCCTCCCCAGCGCCATGGCCCCCTAATCTCACAGGGGTTCATAATTGCCAGTGCATTCCGGCCGCACCGCTTGCCTGGCTCTGGTGTGGAGGCTGCTCTCCCCATGCAGACTAAGCGCATGGATGGACAGACGGACAGACACATTGCTGTAGCGTCCTGCGCTCTCCCTCTCTCTGGATACAGTCTACAGGCTAATCCTCTCGACGGGCAGAAACCGCACACACACACACACACAAAACTAAATGAATAACTGCTGAAATGTCCCAAACGGCTTGTTTTAGGAGCCTCTCATTGCAAAGGCGCACCGGCGGGGTGACGCACAGGAGCGCCTATTTGCGCCGGACGAATGGCGTTGCGGCTCACCGGGCCGTGCAGTCTTGTGCTCACCTTCAGCAGACTTGGATCGGGTTCAAATAACGGATTAATCATTAAAACGGTCCTCAGCGCAGTGCTTTACAGTCAAATGCACGTTGGAGTTTATGCAGCGGAACACTTGTTTGCACATCTTGATTTTGCACAACTCTGCGCTCATCCCATACCAGTCCATATCATAAACAGAGAGGCTAAATACATCCAAATGTCGTTTTAATTGTCCTCGGTGGTGGGTCGCAAGCCTCATCACTCACCCTAATGACTTCGCAGTTACTTATTGCCCTCCGTGCGTGTGAACCCATTCACTCGTGGACTCCCTGCGATCCGGTCAGGCAACTCGTCTCATCGTGAAGCTCGACACTACAGTGCGCCTATCACTTGTTTGTCTTCTTCGCTCGTCCCTCCTGGGGGGCACAGAGACAGGCAGAGCTGTGTGGCACCGGTGTATATCACGCCGGGCACAGTCCACTCCCCCCCACCGTGGGTCGCCCTGCCCCTCTCACCGCGTCGCTACTTTCACACAATATATATTTGAGAGATGATGTCCGACTGTCGGATACACTGTGACTCAAGAACAAAGGGCATGGCAACCAGAGACTCGCACCCACTAGCAGAGACTCTCAGGCAGGTGAACACTGTATTTTTTCCTTCCACAGTTTTATTTTTGAAAGGAGAGAGATTAGAGGGGGAGTGGGGGGCACAAAACCGGTTGGGAAAGCTTGCGCTCGCAACACCGGCTCAGTTGCGTCACCCAACATGCAATGTCATTCATCCGGTGTAACAGTGTGACGTAACACGTTCGGATGCTTCTATTAGGCCCGTGCGATTGATATTGATTTAAATGCACTTGTTTTCCCCGCTTAGGCACCATTTAACTTGTTCTGTTTGTAAGCGTCTCCTAATAATAATGTAATTATAGGTTTGCAATCGTATACCAGTTACACAGCACAGGCGTGCACATCCTAACACACAGCGGCCAGCGACACGCAATCCGGAAGTGTTTGCACTCGCCGGCTCCTCTCTCTCTCTCTCTCTCTCTCTCTCTCTCTCTCTCTCTCCAAACCCCACATGCTTTAGATGCACTATCCACATTTCTAAGTGCTGACCCGGTTCGTTAGCACCAAACCGGCCGCTCAGCCTGTATTGACTCGCACCGGCGCTGCAACACGGTCTACTATTATTATAGCCTGCTAATGCATGGACCGGTGCATGTGTAATGATAAAGAAAGGCTCGGGCTTCCTGATTCAAGCGGGTCCGTCTGCTGTGCGAGCATGCATCAGGCGCCACAGTGTCTCCACCGTTCATGTCGGTCCACTGTTATTATAATCAGTGTTATATTACTGTAAGTGACAGGCGTGCCACTGCGTCGCGCAATGCCCGGTCCCTTACCTGGTCCACACGTGTTGTGAGAGAGACCCGGATGCGCTGCTGATTCAGTGTCCGTGTCGCGGCTGTAGAGGAGAGACGAGCCGCCGGGTTGCGGTTCACACGCCGGGGCTCGGGAGGTGATGCAAGGCGCCGGTGTTGTCCAAAGCCAGGGGGCTGTGAGGGGGAGTGGACGCACGGAAGTCCTGTCTCCCGGCTTCACACTGACACCGGCACAGCTGCATGCATTGTGACTATTATAGATCGTCCTGGTAAAGTCTCTCTGCTACCAAATACAACACTAATATTTGAACACTAATCTGCAATCTAGCCCTGTTGTGTCAAGTCATGTCCTGTCACTTGCCGGAACACTTGCTGTCGGTGTCGGGATGAATCAGCACGAATAATAATACAAATCATTATAATAAAGATTTTGTCTGTAATACAGCGGAAGTAGAGCGCTGATCAATCGCCGGTCCAGTAAACTGCTTTATTGACCGAGAGCACTGAGCCCCTGTGGCCACTAGGTGACGTCAGAGAGTGAGAAACATAATGTTGATTGATTTCCGTTACAATACTACATCATACTAATCTCAGTGCCAATTAATTATGCTGACTAGTAGTGGCAGCAGTTGCAACAGCACGAGAGACAGTTAGATGTGTAACACCTGATCCCCTGAGGACCTGCAGGTGGCCAGGTCCTGCCTTGAGAGAGAGAGAGAGAGAGAGAGAGAGAGAGAGAGAGCTGTATTGCTGGTGCAACAGTGAGTACTCCCTCCCAGTTGAGCAGTGTGCCGGAAACAGGTGCCCGACGTGCAATTGTCCAGCTGCCCTCTCCCCCTCCCCAAACCCTTCATCGCTCCTTGCACCAGAAGTTGAGTCACCTCCTCAAACGGGTGAGTTCGTGGGAGAGGAAGGAAGGGCAGGTAGGGAGAGAGAGAGAGAGAGAGAGAGAGAGAGAGAGGGGCAGGGGTGGACAGGAATTGATGAATATTATGTGATGGTTTTTGTGTTTTGGTACAAATGAAATCACTGAACGTCCAGAACAGAGGAAAAGACCTGAAAAGAGATGACTTCGGACAGTTCCTGCGAGGGCTCGGTTCTGGCGTCGGCCCAGAAAAGGCCGTCTTCTTTATGAAGATCTTTTGGGTTTTAAAAAATCGACAGGGTAGTCAGTTAAGGTGTCACTGAGAATTTAGTCTTATTCTTCAGATCTTATTCAGATTTATTATTTATGTTATCTCTGTTGCTGCTTCTTGGTGTGCTTTTGGTGATTCTGTGCCATGAATATAAATGTCTGCCTGGCACTTTAGGTTATGGGATTGTACGGGTCAGTTGATCCATGATTTCTTGCCGGAATCAGCGCCAAATTACAGCTGTATACAGAGTGGACCCATGGGAACAGAGTACAGCTTGTTCATAACACACAGTGAATAATGAGTGGATGTCCCTTTGTCCCTGGTAATTAAACCACTTTATAGGTTTAAGCATTGCCACAAATTATAAACCACAGTCCCGTGTCTGCAGGTTGAGAAAAAGTGTCAGTCGCCCCGTCACGCCAAGATGGCGGCCATGGGGAGCGTGTGCAATGAAACCCTCGTCAGACCTGGAGCACAGAGTGCAGGTTTTATTGAGAAAGCACAAAGCCAGCTTTGCAAACATCAATCAAATGACAGGGACATGATCCAGCAAGGAAAACAAAACAAAACGGGATGGGACCTGGCCACGAACACGCCCGATCACCTTCCTCGCATCTCGGCACTCAAAAAACCCAGCAAGAGACAGACAAACATTCAGGATGCGTCAAGTGTCTCACTTTTTATTGAACGTGACATTTTTTTCCCTTGGTAGGAGTGCAGGTGGGGGGTTTTATAGGCAGTAAAGCATGTGGGGGCTGAGGAGTCCTCGTTACCCTCCCCGATACATGGACCGAATTCTCAACCGTCTGAAACACGGACGCAGCCGTGTGCGCACCAGGCCCTGTCACTGTAACGTGCTGCAGGTTCAAACATACAAAACAAAACAAACAAACAAAGCAACAACAACAACAACAACGTCTCACATTTCTCCTTTGCATTTCCGTTTTTCTTCCCGAGTTTGAGATATCGAAGATACCTTCTCTTTGACCAGCAAATTTAATATATTTCCCTTTTTTTTTTTTATACAATCATATATTAATTTTTTTATACATTTGTTCTGTAGTGAACCGCGGTGTCTGATACACAAACTCTCCACCAGTCCGCACGCCAGTCTTGGTTTTAGTGGCGTCTACAACGGCAAATGGCATTTAATCATTTAGTAACAGTTGTTGGTCTGACCCCTTGCTCTTATTTTCTTTAACTCTGACCCAGGTGAGTAGGGTTGTGAGCGAGGGGGCGGGGCCAACGCCTGCACGTGACCGGGGGGGGGGGGGGGGGGGAAGGGTCTGCCTGGGCACGGAGGAGAAGGGGCGGAGTCAGTTTTCGTGTCTCAAATCATACACTACGGACCCTGCACTTAACTTTGGATAGTATACGAGTCGTATATCCTTTTCCAGTCGTGATAGCTCCTCCTCTTCCTCTGCCTGGTGCTTGATGGGAGATAGATCATTAGTGTACCTTGATTGGTCTGGTACACTCAAACACCTTGTAGTGTAGTTATACAAGTGTGCGATTTGAGACAAGGCGTGTGTGTGTGTGTGTGTGTGGACTCTGGAGGGGGCGGTACCTTAAGTAGACTCCGCCTGCGGATTGTGATGTCACACCACGGTAGCCGCCTCCCTCGTTCCATCACTAGTGATGCCGAGGTCACCGCCTGGACAGCGGAACCTCATTCGAAGGACAGAGCGCAAGGGGGTCCAGACCGGCCCGGCCCATCTTGTCCTGTGGAGTCTGACCCCTGACCCCTACGGCCGTCCCACCTGTGGAAGCAGCCCACTTCTCTCGCGGACTCTGCGGGTGACTCTCGTTCTCGTTCGCGCTCTCTCTCAATTCAATCCCATTCAATTCTCTCTCTCTCTCTTTCATTCTCTCCATCTCCGTCCCTCTCCATCATTCTCTGTTCCTCTCTATCCTTCTTTCGTCTTTCTTCATGTCTTTCTTGCACAAAAATCTCTTCGTGGCCGGCCTCTCCTCCCACGTCCTGGTTGGTCGTTGGTTGGTTGTTGTTGCTGTTACTGTTGTGCGGGGGTGATAAGTGTGTGGCGGGGAGGAGGGGTGTGTGTGTGTGTGTTTGCGTTTCTAGCAGGTCTCCAGCAGGGGCGGCCGGGGAGGGTCGGACAGGACCTTGTAGCGGATCTTGGTGTTGGTGACGGCGCCGTGCTTCTGGCGGAGGTGCAGCCGCAGCTGGCTCTTGTGCCGGAAGTGCAGGTCGCATTTCTCACACTGTGGAGGGGGACGGGAGAGAGAGGAATCACACGGGGGGCCGAGAGATGCAGAGAGAGAGAGAGAGAGACAGAGAGAGAGGCAGAGACAGATACACAGAGAGAAAGAGTAAGACAAAGAGACACAAAGACAAAGAGACAGACATGGAGACACACTGAGAGAGAGGCACAGAGAGAGAGAGAAAGATATATAGAGACACAGAGAGAGACATGCACAGAGACACGGAGAGAGAGAGAGAGGGAGACACACACAGATATACAGAGACACAGAGAGGCCCCTGTCCTCACCGTGTAGGGCTTCTCGCCCGTGTGGATGCGGATGTGGCTCTTCAGGGTCTGCAGGTGGCGGAAGCGGGTGCCGCAGGTGGTGCAGGGGTACGGCTTCTCGCCCGTGTGGATAAGGACGTGGGCGCGCAGGTGGGCCACCTGGGTCAAACAGGGGCGTCACACACAACCAGAAAAGAGTCTCCAACACCACACAACACACACACACACACACACTTCTGTCTGCAGAGTCTCCAAGCGCCCCCCCCAACACCACACAGACAGAGAACAACACTCTACAGTCACACAACACGTAGAACACCACACCACAACACAACACACACACCAGTCACACAGAACACAATACAGGCACACAACACACCAGTCACACAACACTGAACACAACTCCTTACAGTCACACAACACACAACACCACAGTCCAAACACACACACACACACACACACACACAGCCACGGGCGGCCCCTGACCTGGACGAAGCGGGCCCCGCAGGTGTCGCAGCGGTAGGGCTTCTCCCCTGAGTGGATGCGCGAGTGGGTCTTCAGGTTGGCCGGCCGGTTGAACTGGGCGCCGCAGACCCCGCAGCGGTATGGCTTCTCCCCTGCAGGGGGCGACAGAGCGGTGCCGTCCGGATGAGCTCAGATAAACCACAGCCTCAGCACCAAACACAGACCGTTCGAGTTCTACCTCCTGTCTGCCCACCTGTGTGGCCCGCCTTGGCCCCGCCCAGGCCGCCGCGGTACCGGAACCCCGGGCAGCAGCCGTCGCACTTGAAGGGCTTCTTGTCCTCTCCATCATCCAGGCAGCGCAGGGGCTGGCCCTGGTTGGCCGCTTCCGGGGGACAGGGCCGGTGACACAGGGAGCAGGGTGAGGCCCCGCCTACTGCGCGAGGAGGGAGGGAGGGAAATGGAGGAAGAGAGAGAGAGGGAGGGAGAGCAGCTGAGAGCCGGCAACATTTCTGTGAAATACTCCTCTGAGTTCTGAGAAATATAGGCAGCTTAAACGGTTTGATTCATATTTTTTAATCAATAACCCTGTATATAAACACACACTCACAGTAAGTGTACTGTACTGACCTGCAGAGCCCTGGGGCAGCAGCGGGGGCAGGAGAGGGGCCAGGGAGGGCAGGTCCTCTCCGGGGTGGCAGCCCAGGATGTGCCGGCAGAGCTGGGCGAGGCTCTGGAAGGGCTGCCGACACACCTCACAGCGGGGGCACAGTCTGAAACACCCAAACACACACAGATTAACACATACAGACACACACTAATACAGACACGAGGGAGACGCCCACAGCGACAGAAAGAGAGAGACACACAGAGAAAGACACAGAGAGAGAGGCACAGAGAAAGACAGAAACAGAAAGAGACAGAGAGGGCACAGACTGAATTTGTGAAGCTCTTCGAGGTCCTCGTGCCTACGTCCCTTACCTGTCCTGTTGGCTCCTCCCCTCCACGTCCCCCTCCTCCTGGGAGGGTCTGTGGGAGGAAGCCTCCCTCTCGGTGCCACTGGGGGCGTGGCTTTCCTCGTCTGGCTCCTCCTCCTTGACGGTGGCCCCGGAGCACAACGAGTTGAGGACGATGTACTTGTACTTCTTCCAGTTGCAGGCTTTGGGGTCCGGGGAGGGCCCGGTACCTGACTGGGCCTACGGGGGAGCCAGGAAGGAGAAACTTGTAATACAAGCTTTTACTCGGGGGGATTCCCACTGTAGTTGTAATCACCTTCGGACCCCCGGCCTCCACAGACAGAAGTGGAGGGCGGGGGTCCGAAGGTGATTACAACTACAGAGGGAATAAAGAGAAGACCTTGTGACTGGACCCTCACCGTGTGTGGTGGGTGGGGGGTCTGGCTCCCGCAGCCACTGGCCTCCGCAGGGGAGTTGGGGTGGCAGCTGGAGCGGGCAGGGCTGTCGGGGGCCGGCGAGGGGGGCCCCGACGACTCCACCTCCATCTTCACCAGCCCCTCGGGTCGGGGCTCCGGGTCCAGGCGGGTGCCGGGCTCCCCCACCACCCAGCCGTCCCCGCGGCTCCTTCAGATGAAAAAATTAAAACATATTTTTAGATTTTTGATTCAATTAATCAATTAATTTACATTCTTAATTAATACATTGATTACTGCAACATTCGTCCAATCAAGGCGATTCAGACCTTTTCAAACACACAGGACTCAGTGACGGTTCGGCTGATTGGGCCACAAGACCAGACTAAACCCAAGACACACCCTCACCCACCTGGCTGTGTCCCTGTGCTGGCCAAGAGGAGCTCCCCCCGGTGGCTGGGAGGCCATGGTGCGCTGTGCGGGGCTCAGCAGGGGCAGAGTGTGGGCGGGAGCCATGGGGCCGCCTGTGGTGTGGGGGGGGTAGGCTCCTCCTGGGGGGGGCGCCAAGGAGGATCCAGAGGAGGGGAGGTCAAGTCCAAGGGGTTTGGGGTGGAGCTCCACCTTCTCACTGCTGGGGGACGAGGACAAGAACAGGGTAAGGGTCAGGGGTTGAGGATCGAGGTTCAAAGTTTGGAGTTTAAGGTTCAGGGTTTAAAGTCAGGGTACAAAGGTTAAGAATCGGGGTTCAGGGTCAGTGTTCAGGCTCAGAGGTTTTAGGACTAGGGGTCAGGGTTCAAAGGTTAACAATCAGGGTCAGAGTTCAGGCTCAGAGGAGGTTTTAGGTCCAGGGGTCAGGTTGGAGGGTCACAGAGGCTGGGGGGTTACCTGGCGCGGATGAAGGCGCGGCAGGCGTCGGCAACGTGCTCCATCTGCAGGTAGGTGGCGGCGGCCAGCACGGCATGGACGCTGTGGCGGGACAGGGGCAGGCGAGACGTGTACATGAAGTCCAGCAGCAGGGACACGGCCCCCGCGTCCAGCGCATCGGGCAGGGACAGGACGCTGAGCTCCCCGCTGCCCCGCCGGGAGAACAGGGAGTAGAAGAAGCCACTGGGGAGGGGGAGAGGGACAGAGAGAGGGAGAGGTAGAGAAGGGAAGGGAGGGATAAGAGGATAAAGGGATGGAGATGGGGAGATGGAGAAAAAAGAAAAAAGAGAGAGGGAGAACAGAATCAACCAATGGTTATCCTTGGAGTACGACATCTTGTGTGTGTCTCTGCGCGTCCCTGTCTCTGAGTCCCCATGTTTTTCTCAGCCTGGTGAAGAAGCTTGTCACTTGGAGGAGGATCTATTTCCTCCTCTCTCCCTTTCCTGCCTGCCCAGCAGCGCCCCCTACCTGCAGGCGATGAGCACGGCACAGTGGGCCTGCAGCCTGGCGCTGCCCAGCAGCAGCGTGGCGTCGGTAAGGATGCCGCGGTGCCGCAGCTCATTCAGGTTGAGCATCACGTCACTCGAGTGTCGGGTGAACTCCTTGACATAGCCCTCCGCCCCGTCGGCGCCGCTGTGCTCCTCCCACCCGTGGTCCTCCGCCATGAGCCTCGAACTCATCTCCAACAAGCTGGAGGGGTGGAGGGGAGGGAAAGAGAGAAGCAGAGACTGAGAGAGACACAGAGAGACACAGAGATATGTGAATGGGACTGTAGGATTGTATTCATTTCCTGCCGCTACTGCAGCTGCTCATGATCACAAGGACAGCAGCGATGGTGCCGGGAGTGCGGTCAGTCGCTCACCAGTGTGGGGGGCCGTGTCGTGCGCTGGTGGGAGCTCAGTCGGCGGCTGATTTCCAGCATTCGTTGGGAGAGACCAGCTCTCGGATCGTACCTGCGGGGGGGAAAGAGGGACAGAGGGACACCCTCTCGTTAGCACTCAATAACACACACTTACGCCACTTTCCCCACAGACATGGCTCTCTCTCTTCTACTCACTCTCACATCGCTTGTCACTTCTACCCACTCTCTCTCTTCTACTCTCTCATTGCTTTACTTTACTTATACTCACTCTCTCATCACTTTCTCACACTTCTACTCACTCTCACATCGCCTTCTCACACTTCTGCTCACACTCTCACTCTCTCTTTTACTCTCTCACTATTACACGCTCATGACAATGTAGGTGATAGCCAGCCCTAAAACTCCCCGACCCATGTGCAGTTTTAATCCACACAGGGCAAATTCTCTTTAAACACAATTATAATCACTGCACCCTTTGGCTCCTCCAGCGTGTGACCGCGGCCTCGTTACGGCTTAATTAGCCAGGCTCGCCGGCCTCCATCGCAGCCCCGTCTCGCACACAGACAGGAAACTGCGACAACGCAGCCCGTGGGATTTTAATTATAGAACATGGAGACCGGGGGCTGCATTGTTGCTGCCGTGATTCAATTTCCTTTCATGGCTGGTCGCTCAGCCTCTAGGTTGTGCGTCTGTACATACACACACGCCCTGCCCGCCCCGGCCAAGCGCTTTCGGAGACACAGACATCCACGCAGTTCCAGGCATTGTGAAAACCATGAAAGACACACACACACACACCCCTGGGTAACACAGCAGCCCGTGCTTTCTGCTAACGGCTGCCCAGTCTTAAGCAACACAATTCAGTTGCATAATGTGACAACTGAAATCGCCGAGGTCAACTGCAGGGCGGCCGTTATTTCCTCTATTAGGTCAGAGGAGTGAAGTCAGACCAGACCAGACTCTGTCTACAGTTTATTACAAGTGTAACATTTTAAAATCGGAAGTTCTCTCTGATGAAAATGATTTTCATAACTGTTATGGTGTCTGTCGTCCTTTTCTTTCATAGATCTATAACCTATAGTCGGATTAAATCAACAGTTTGACCGGTAAAGCAAACTACGAACCCCAACTGGATGGCGGTTTTATTTATACACAGAAGAAAGAAGCACATGGCGATGAATTCAGCCTCATATCGTGACAGTTAAAGCTCATGGCAGTATCGGACTGTTTTTGTTGTTGCAGCTGCTAATTGCAACTCTAATTAAACTCGGCGTGATTGGTACAATAGAAGTGGAGTTCAGAGCCAGGCTGCAAAACAAACATGACATCGAAAATTTTGCACTGAAGATATGCAACATTATAAAAAATACACAAATAAAATGAAGAGAGACAGTTAGAGGAACATGGAGGGGTAGATGTGGCAGACAGACAGGGACAGGTGGATATACTGACAGACGGACAGATGCATAGATAGGTAGAAACAGAGAGATATTGATACAGGGATAGAGCGATAGAAAGGCAGAGATAGAAAGATAGAGAGACAGAGATAGATACAGAGATATAGAGATGGGTAGGTAGAGAGAGATAGAGAGACAGGAAGAAAAATATAGATAGAGATCATATATAGATAAATAGAGATAGAGATCGAGAGATAAGAGAAGTAGAAATACAGAGATATATAGAGATACAGAAAGAGAAGAGAACGAAAGAGACAGATAGGTAGAGATAGAATGTTAGAGAGATAAATAGGTAGAGACAGATAGAAAAAAGGATAGAGAGATGGATAGGTAGAGACAGATAGAAAGAGAGATATAGATTCAGATATAGAGAGATAGACAGCCAAGTAGAGATAGAAAGAGATATAGAGATACAGAGATAGATAGAACAATAGAGAAATATAGAGATGAGTAGGTAGGTAGAGACAGATAGAAAGAAAGAGAGCTCCATAGAGAATGTTGCGTTATAAATGTCCACTTCTGGACCAGGACTGGACAACACCAACCCCACGTCCACCGATCCCAACAAGAGCAGGACCACGATGAGAAATAAACAAACCCCTGGACAAAACGAAGGTCCAGCACTCACCCCGACCAGCAGGGACGAAATAACGACAACAGGAGCGACAATCCCTCACGCAGCGCTGCTGGAACTAATCCCCCGGCCGCGAGCGAGCTGTCCAGAAAGTTTTGTCCTCCTCCCGGAGACGCAGGCGAGCAGAGACCGTGCCGTTCGAGAGCCAGCCCCGAAGTGAGCGCCCACCTCTCTCTCGCCTCCCGCTTTTGGGAGACGGGGAGGTGTGTGGAGCAGGAGGAGGAGAGAGGGAGGGAGGGGACTCTTAATAACGTCGCACAGGAAGCCCCGAGCCGGCCGGGAGTCCTGGTTTCCTGTTTCTTGCGGCCCACGCGGATACAGGAAGAGCGGCAGGAAAATATCCAGGCCCTTCTGTGTTCCTTGTATTTTTAGGCCGGGTTTTTGTATTATTGTTTTTTAACCTCTCGCCCTTCTCTCTCTCTCCCTCCCTCCCTCTCCCCCATCTCTCTCTAATCTCTTTTCTCTCTCCCCCTCTCTTCCACTCTCTATCTATCCCCCTCTCTCCCTCCCTCTCCCCTCTTTTCTCTCCCTCTCAATATTCTCTCCCCTTCTCTCTCACCTCTACCCCAATCTCTTTTCTCTCCCTCCCTTCCACTCTATCTATTCCCCTCTCTCCCTCCCCCAACTCTCTCTCCCTCTTCCCCATCTTCTCTCACTCCCTCCCCATCTTCTCTCCCCTTCTTTCTCTCCCCAATCTCTTCTCTTTCCCACCCTCTATCTATTCCCCTCTCTCTCCTTCTCCCCCTTCTCTCTCTCCTTCTCTCTCCCCCCTTTTCTCTCCCTCTCTCTCCCCTCTCCATCTTCTCTCCCTCTCTCACCATCTCCCCAATATCTTTTCTCTCTTCCACTCTGTCTATTCCCCTCTCTCTCTCCCCCTCCCCCCCCCTCTCTCTCTCTCTCTCTCTCTCTCTCTCTCTCTCTCTCTCTCTCTCCCCATTTTACTCAGACTAATGGCAGGAAAACCGGCCTCAGTCCTCTTTTCGAAAAAAATATCCTCTGCTCACAGGAAAGTGATTGAGCCACTGCTACTCCAAACACCCCCCCCCCCCACAGAAACACACGTACCACCCCCCCCCCACAAGAGCCATTATCCCCAGCGCCCCCCCGCCTCACCTCCGCTGCTCCACCAGTGGGGAACGGTGGGGAAGGAAGTCTCAATCGCACACAGCTGGCTTTTCACTGCGGCGCTGCTTTCATTTACTGCTGTGATTATTATCATTATTATTATGATGATTATTATTATTATTGGGGGGCTTTTGAAAATCTGCGGATCTGCGCCCCCCCCCCGCCTTCCTTCCCCTCGGAGTGGTGGAGGGACGAGCTTCAGGAATCGGCAGCTCCATATCGGGGCAAAACGGGGGCCGGATGCGGATTGTGAATGAAAATGTGCTTCACAATACTGCACTGCACTGCACAGCACCACACATTGTACTGCAGTACACTATTGTAAACTGCACTGCATTGTACTACACTACACTATAGTATACTGCACCACACATTGTACTACGCCACACTATAATATACTGCAATAAATTGTATTACACTATACTATAGTATACTGCACTAAGTTGTACTAGACTACACTAAAGTATACTGCACTAAGTTGTACTACACTAAGTTTTACTATACTACACTGCATTGCACTACACTATACTGCAGTTAACTTAATTGTACTACACTATAGTATACTGCACTGCATTGTACTACACTACACTATAGTATATTGCACTAACTTGTACTACACTATACTACACCGCATTGCACTACACTATAGTATACTGCACTAAGTTGTACTAGACTACACTAAAGTATACTGCACTAAGTTGTACTATACTACACTGCATTGCACTACACTATACTGCAGTTAACTTAATTGTACTACACTACACTATAGTATACTGCACCACACATTGTACTACGCCACACTATAATATACTGCACTAACTTGTACTACACTATACTATAGTATACTGCACTAAGTTGTACTACACTAAGTTGTACTATACTACACTGCATTGCACTACACTATAGTATACTGCACTAACTTGTACTACACTGTACTACACCGCATTGCACTACACTCTACTACACTGCAATGTACTACGCTATACTACTTTGCATTGTACTACAGTTAACTACATTGTACTATGCCGCACTATAGTATTCTGAACTAACTTGTACAGCACCACACTGCATTGTACCACACTATACTACAGTAAACTACATTGTACTAGGATACACTACAGTATGCTGCACTAACTTCTACTACACTACATTGCACTACACTATACTACTCTGCATTGTACCACACTAGACTACACTATACTACACTAACTTGTACTACACTACACTGCATTGTACCACACTATACTACAGTTAACTACATTGTACTAGGATACACTACAGTATGCTGCACTAACTTCTACTACACTACATCGCACTACACTATACTACTCTGCATTGTACCACACTAGACTACACTATACTGCACTAACTTGTACTACACTACACTGCATTGTACCACACTATACTACAGTTAACTACATTGTACTAGGATACACTATAGTATACGGCACTAACTTGTACTACACCACACTTAACTGCATTGTCCTAGAGCACACTACACTACATGTGTCTGAAGCTGGGCTGTGTTTCTATCGTTATTGTTTACTGGAGGGAAGGCGGGGGGGGGGGGTGCGTTGGACAGCCTCGGACTGACGCGCCATTCAGGCAACGAAGAAAAACACACACCAAGGTCCAAAACAACACGAAAACAACCGCAGAACAAAACAAAACAGGAACCCAAAACGAATAAAACAGATGTGGAGGAACAGGGGGTAATATCCCCAGCGTATCCCAGAATGCCACTGGCTCCTCGATAACAGGGCAATAATAATAATCATCAGCATAAAACATTGAAAATAGTCTTTCCTGTTTGTACAGGAAGTCGGTGTCTGAGTCTGTGACACCCCCTGCCCCCCCCAGCCAAGGTCTCCTCTCTCTCGCTCTCTCCTCACGGGGGAACGATTGAAGGTGTTTTTTCCTTCCATTCAGATACGGAGCATGAAACAACAGACCGGACACAATTAAAGTCCAAACAAGGACCCCCCCCCCCATCGTACACCATTAACCTGTCTCTGTAATCCTGAGGAGCATCCGGCATCGAAGACATGGGAGGAACTGACCGCTGCGGCCCGCGGCACGCCTGGACCGCCAACAGGGCCCGCGCTCAGGGGGCCGTCCCGTGTCTTTAACCCTTTACGAGCCGACAGGACTCACACATCCGTCTCCGCACGGTGCAGTGTGTGTAGAGCGTGTGCAGCTCTCTCTTTATCATCGGGAGTCGACGCTTTTAAGAAAGAAAAGAATGAAGAAAAGGAACAGTTTGTCTCGGATGCTTCCAGGCATTGTGAGTTCAGCAACGGGGGGAGAAGGAGAGAGAGAGAGTAGGGTACGTTTTAGAAGGCCTGACAACACTTTGCAGAGAGAGGGAGAGAGATGGGGTAGAGAGGAAGGAGAGAAAGAGAAAGGAGAGGGAGAGTTGAATAGATAGACAAGACAGCACAGACTTCCACTGCATTTAGGAATAGCCGTGTCAACATGTCCCCGCTCGGCACTTGGACGTGGACGTATTGTGGAAAAAGACATTGTGTCCGAGACCCCTACTGTGGCCCTGTAACACTATCATCTATAAAACTACATGCATGACAACAAGATGTACAATACGTAGTGAGATTGGGGAGATGAGGGAAGAAGAGAGAAGGGGGCAGGGAGCGAGAGAGAGAGAGAGAGAGAGAGAGAGAGAGAGAGAGAGCGCAGGATGGAGGGAGAGAGGAGAGAAAGAGGGAGGGAGTCGGGAGAGAGAGCGGGAGAGCCGGAGGGAGGGAGAAGAGAGAGGGAAAGGGAGAAAAAGAAAGGGAGTAGAGAGAGAGAGGGAGAGCCGGAGGGAGGGAGAAGGGAGAGAGGAGAGAGAGTTAATAAAAAATATCTATCCAATATTAATTAATAAGATGGTGATGATTATTATTAGACACCCTTGCCCAGGACTACTATTTTGCCTTTCTAATTCTATCTTCTTGCTCAAACTGGCCCTTGATTTCGTGTGGT
Organism: Amia ocellicauda; assembly: GCF_036373705.1. Classification (NCBI taxonomy): domain Eukaryota; kingdom Metazoa; phylum Chordata; class Actinopteri; order Amiiformes; family Amiidae; genus Amia; species Amia ocellicauda. The sequence continues at coordinate 3,805,578 of NC_089863.1, forward strand.
GACCCCTCTGCCCCATGCCGGCTTATTGCCAATCAACACGCCTGGCCAGCAGGGGACTTTGTGAGGACAGAGCTTTGGCTTTGGCCCAAGAGGAAAAACAAGAAAGAAAAATGAACCGGAAAACATGTGGGGAAACCCCCAGATCGACGACGACAACAACAACAACAAGGGGAAACACTACAGAGTGTCATTGCGCGTCCTGTGGCTCCCCTTTGTGTGGAGATGGCGATTTGTGTGCTTATAAGGTCTGCTGTGGAAGCTGCTGTGCCCAGGACAGGAGAGAGGGAGGGGATAGGGAAGAGAGAGAGGAGAGAGAGAGAGAAGAGAGGTGGGAGAGAGAGAGGAGAGATGGAAGAGAGGTGGGAGGGAGAGGGAAGAGAGAGAAGGAAGAGAGACAAAAGAGAAGAAAGAGAGGGAGGGGAGATGGAAGAGAAGGGGGGAGAGAGGGAAGAGAGGGGGGAGAGGGAAGATGGGAGATAAGGGAGAGTGAGAGGGAGAGAGGGGAGAAAGGAGATAGAGAAGGAGAAATGATAAGAGAAAAGGAGATGGAGAGAGGAAAATTTGAGAAATAATGAACGAGAGAGAGAGATGGGGAGAGGAGGAGAGGGGGAGCGAGGGTCAGCTGACCGGACAACAGCTGGAGGACAGCAGGACGATCTCGGGTCCCCAGGGCCACTCTACCTTTCGGTTCAACCCAGGGACCTTAACACCCTTCCCACAGTATTCCCTTAATTGGACACGCTCGGAGCGAGGGAGTGAGGCACGAGGGAGGAGGGAGGAGAGACGGCGATCTCCTCGTGTGTCAGGAAAGGAAAAACCTGAGAAAAACATAAACAGAAGAGAATTGAAAACAAGCGCTTTTCTCTGTTCCTTGGAAACGACATCCGGCCTCTGTGAGAAAGACAGGAAGTCATCGTCCGGTGAGTCACTTCCCCGACAGGTGGCCCAGGGAGAGCCGGACTCTATTATTCCTTCTGTTTCTTTTATTCTCTCTCGGGATGCCAGAGAGAGAGAGAGAGAGAGAGAGAGAGAGAGAGAGAGAGAGAGAGAGAGAGGGCAGGGGCACTGGGGCAGGAGGAAGAGGAAGAGGGAGGGAAATGGGGAAGGCTTCAGAGCTGGGAGGAAGGAAGAGAGAGAGCGGGGGAGGGAGGGAGGCAGTGCTGCTTGTGGTGAGAGTACGAGAGACAGAGAGAGAGAGAGAGAAACAAACAGAGAGAGAAAGCAAAAGAGGGAGACAGAGAAAGTGTTCAGTGCCAGTGTGGTCAGTCAATATCAGTGTGGTCAGTAGCTCAGTGTCACAGTGTACTCAGTGTGATCAGTAGCTCAGTGCCAGTGTGGTCAGTAGCTCTGTCAGTGTGTTCAGTGCCAGTGTGTTCAGTGCCAGTGTGTTCAGTGCCAGTGTGTTCAGTAGCTCAGTGTCAGTGTGTTCAGTGCCAGTGTGTTCAGTGCCAGTGTGTTCAGTCAATATCAGTGTGTTCAGTAGCTCAGTGTCAGTGTGGTCAGTAGCTCAGTGTCAGTGTGTTCAGTGCCAGTGTGGTCAGTAGCTCAGTGTCAGTGTGTTCAGTGCCAGTGTGGTCAGTAGCTCAGTGTCAGTGTGGTCAGTGCCAGTGTGATCAGTAGCTCAGTGCCAGTGTGGTCAGTAGCTCAGTGTCAGTCAATATCAGTGTGTTCAGTAGCTCAGTCTCAGTGTGTTCAGTAGCTCAGTGTCACAGTGTGCTCAGTGCCAGTGTGGTCAGTCAATATCAGTGTGTTCAGAAGCTCAGTGTCACAGTGTACTCAGTGTCAGTGTGGTCAGTAGCTCAGTGTCACAGTGTACTCAGTGTGATCAGTAGCTCAGTGCCAGTGTGGTCAGTAGCTCAGTGTCAGTGTGGTCAGTGCCAGTGTGTTCAGTAGCTCAGTGTCAGTGTGTTCAGTGTCAGTGTGGTCAGTAGCTCAGTGTCAGTGTGTTCAGTGCCAGTGTGTTCAGTGCCAGTGTGGTCAGTCAATATCAGTGTGTTCAGTAGCTCAGTGTCAGTGTGGTCAGTAGCTCAGTGTCAGTGTGGTCAGTGCCAGTGTGGTCAGTAGCTCAGTGTCAGTGTGTTCAGTGCCAGTGTGTTCAGTAGCTCAGTGTCAGTGTGTTCAGTGCCAGTGTGGTCAGTAGCTCAGTGTCAGTGTGTTCAGTAGCTCAGTGTCAGTGTGTCACAGTGCCAGTGTGTTCAGTAGCTCAGTGTCAGTGTGTCACAGTGCCAGTGTGTTCAGTAGCTCAGTGTCAGTGTGTCACAGTGCCAGTGTGTTCAGTAGCTCAGTGTCAGTGTGTCACAGTGCCAGTGTGTTCAGTAGCTCAGTGTGTCACAGTGCCAGTGTGTTCAGTAGCTCAGTGTCAGTGTGTCACAGTGCCAGTGTGTTCAGTAGCTCAGTGTCAGTGTGTCACAGTGCCAGTGTGTTCAGTAGCTCAGTGTCAGTGTGTCACAGTGCCAGTGTGTTCAGTAGCTCAGTGTCAGTGTGTCACAGTGCCAGTGTGTTCAGTAGCTCAGTGTGTCACAGTGCCAGTGTGTTCAGTAGCTCAGTGTCAGTGTGTCACAGTGCCAGTGTGTTCAGTAGCTCAGTGTCAGTGTGTCACAGTGCCAGTGTGTTCAGTAGCTCAGTGTCAGTGTGTCACAGTGCCAGTGTGTTCAGTAGCTCAGTGTCAGTGTGTCACAGTGCCAGTGTGTTCAGTAGCTCAGTGTCAGTGTGTCACAGTGCCAGTGTGTTCAGTAGCTCAGTGTCAGTGTGTCACAGTGCCAGTGTGTTCAGTAGCTCAGTGTCAGTGTGTCACAGTGCCAGTGTGTTCAGTAGCTCAGTGTCAGTGTGTCACAGTGCCAGTGTGTTCAGTAGCTCAGTGTCAGTGTGTCACAGTGCCAGTGTGTTCAGTAGCTCAGTGTCAGTGTGTCACAGTGCCAGTGTGTTCAGTAGCTCAGTGTCAGTGTGTCACAGTGCCAGTGTGTTCAGTAGCTCAGTGTCAGTGTGTCACAGTGCCAGTGTGTTCAGTAGCTCAGTGTCAGTGTCACAGTGCCAGTGTGTTCAGTAGCTCAGTGTCAGTGTGTCACAGTGCCAGTGTGTTCAGTAGCTCAGTGTCAGTGTGTCACAGTGCCAGTGTGTTCAGTAGCTCAGTGTCAGTGTCACAGTGCCAGTGTGTTCAGTAGCTCAGTGTCAGTGTGTCACAGTGCCAGTGTGTTCAGTAGCTCAGTGTCAGTGTGTCACAGTGCCAGTGTGTTCAGTAGCTCAGTGTCAGTGTGTCACAGTGCCAGTGTGTTCAGTAGCTCAGTGTCAGTGTGTCACAGTGCCAGTGTGTTCAGTAGCTCAGTGTCAGTGTGTCACAGTGCCAGTGTGTTCAGTAGCTCAGTGTCAGTGTGTCACAGTGCCAGTGTGTTCAGTAGCTCAGTGTCAGTGTGTCACAGTGCCAGTGTGTTCAGTAGCTCAGTGTCAGTGTGTCACAGTGCCAGTGTGTTCAGTAGCTCAGTGTCAGTGTGTCACAGTGCCAGTGTGTTCAGTAGCTCAGTGTCAGTGTGTCACAGTGCCAGTGTGTTCAGTAGCTCAGTGTCAGTGTGTCACAGTGCCAGTGTGTTCAGTAGCTCAGTGTCAGTGTGTCACAGTGCCAGTGTGTTCAGTAGCTCAGTGTCAGTGTGTCACAGTGCCAGTGTGTTCAGTAGCTCAGTGTCAGTGTCACAGTGCCAGTGTGTTCAGTAGCTCAGTGTCAGTGTGTCACAGTGCCAGTGTGTTCAGTAGCTCAGTGTCAGTGTGTCACAGTGCCAGTGTGTTCAGTAGCTCAGTGTCAGTGTCACAGTGCTAGGCTGTAGCTTGGTAGACTTGTAGACAAATACAAAAAGAGCGAAAATCCCGACCCTTCACACGGTCCGCAGATCCCGCACAGCCGGCAGGTCATCGCGCCCGCAGCCCCCTCGCGTTCTCGAACACGGCGCTCTGACGGCGGACGGTGGCCGGGAGGGACCTCGGCCGGGCTGGCGGCGCTCCAGACCTGTGGCGAGCTGGCGGGAGCATCTGAGGTCAGTGCGGTTTCGCAACGTCGTCCGCATTGTGCAAAAGCGGCCGGGCTACGGGGACAGGGGGGACACGGACACCGGGGAGAACAGCCCCAGCAACCGACACGGAGAGTACAATCCCCCCAGCCTGCAGGTGTAGAAACACCCCGACACCACAGGGATGCAAACACACTGGTGTCGTCTTAGAAAAGGGAACGTGTGTGTGTAGCAGATCATCGGGCATTTAACGCGCACACACACACACACACACACACACACACACATCCCGTCTGGACAACAGCGCGTTTCAGTTTTACACCTGTCTGTGGACAGAGCACTGCCAATACACACTATACTATACTATACTATACTATACTATACTATACTATACTATACACACTGCCATTTCCCACGCTTCCAAGCGAACACCAAAACTGCCGCGAAGTTCCTTGAAAGTGAACATGAGGAACAATTGAGCAGGTACACCAGCACTACAGAATGTGCACTGCCTAATAACAGCAACAACACCCATCATCATCATCATCATCATCATCAAGAGCAGGCACAACAGTTCCACTGTAATCACTCTAGAATCAACCCCCCAATTAACAATTCAGTTGAAATGTGATTTTCCAATATGTGTACATTATTATTATTATCAAAAATAACACTAATATGAGCCCGGTTTAGGCTGCGACAGCAGCGACACAAAGCAATCAGATACCTTTAATTAAGGCGCTGAGTTCCTGGAAGCGGCGGCCGCGGCGGCGCTCGGAATCGGTCTTCCAAGAAGCGCCCGGCGGCCGATTCTGAGAACCGGGCTGGCGGCGCGTACCATCGCCTCAGCGCGGCGGGGGGGGGGTTGTGTTGGTGCTTGTGTGTGCATCCTCGGAGTACCGGGCCGCCGTCGCACGGAGACAGTTTTGCTGATAGAGGCGTGTGAGGCTGACACTGTGACTCCTATCGGTCTGCCGAGGTGTGGGGCTTTTTTCCCTACAAATGAAATCAGTGTACCCCCCCGGGGACTTGGGCGAGCCCGGCTGGGGAAAGTCACATGTGCATGTAAACACGGTGAGGTCAGCGCCGCTTCTCAGAAATGCGCCGGGGAAGGAGGCGCGACTGAGGCTTTCTCGGTTTCTCGTAGATTTGAGCCGCTTTCGGGGAAACTCGTCCCCTGTGCTTCGGGGGATGCGAGCCCGGGAGCCACTCATGCACAAATGCTCTCTTCTGGTTTCAGTCATGATGAGACATTAGCCGGGGAAGCCTTGACACTCAAGGGAGCAGCCATGATTTATTTTCCCACGCAGCCCACCATAAACCCCGCAGTGGACCAGAATAGCCCTGACATAAACACATTAACAACAAACGTGGGAATGCATTCTTATTATTTTGATGATGATGATGCTTAAATCACAAGCCGTTTGCACACAACCCCCCCGTTTTAAAGTGGGATCGCGGATTACTGTCCCGCTGCAGAATATTTAATCTTAATCCACGAATTGGAAACCGTACCGGGGCAAATCCCAAGAGATCAGGATTACTGGAAAACCAAGCGCAAAGCTGATTGTAAAAAAGACAAGTGTGCAACGCCAGCACAACACAGCCGGCTTGGTAGCAAATAGCAATACAAATAGTAACAACAAGAACAATAATAAAAATAATAATAATAATAATAATAATAATAATAATAATAATAATAATAATAATTAACCCTTTCGCTCACTTCTATCAGACATATTCTAACATTGTCTAGGGGTGACTAACACGCATTTAAACGCAATATTTCAGGAGCATTGATTTAGCATTTATTTTTGATCAGTGTTAGTTTCCCTGTAAAACAAAACATAATGGCAATTTTAACGACAATAACAACAACAATACTACTACTACTACTACTACTACTACTACTACTAATAATAATAATAATAATAATAATAAAAAGAAGAAGAAGAAGAAGAAGAAGAAGAAGAAGAAGAAGAAGAAAAAGAAGAAAAATTAACCCCTTCGGCCACTTCTATCGGATATGCATCCTAATCAAGGTCTAGGGGCTGATAATAATCACACTATTATGTCAGCTAGGACATATAAATATATAAAGCAGTGTTCATATCGTATTTCCTCTTCGAAAGCCTGTGCAGTGGTTTTGCACAAACTCCGCGCATGTATTTTTAGGGACAGCGGTCATTATAAGTAAGAGGCTTCAGGAGCCCCATCTGCTCCATGCGTGCTCCTGCACACAGCGGCCTGTCCCACCCGTGTCCCGGCGCGCTGACGTCACACGGGTGGAATGCGGTGACGACATAGGCCTGAACAGAGAGGCAGGAGCCCAGAAAAAAGCCAGCTAAACTTTTAAAGTCGGGTAAAATACCATCTAATATGGCTCTGAGTGTCTGAGGGGGGGTGCGAGCGAGAGAAAGGGAAGGAGAGGGACTGGTGTGTGTTGTGCGTTCATTGCAATCGGGGTGAAAGTTGGGAGGGAGAAACTATTAAACACAAAGAGCGGGGTGGCTAATAAGTGTAACTGTGTCGAGCAACAAGTGATGGTGCCAGACTGCGGCGGGGGGAAAGGGAAACATGCCGTTTTAAATGTAGGTTTGCGCAAATTGCAGGGCTGAAGCTGCGGGCAGGGACGCGCCTGCAACGTCTGCATATCTGGAAGCTGAGACAGTCGCTATAAATAATGCAGCTTTTAAATACAAGTCGGGCCGGAAAAGTGTGTGAGGGGGAGCGTGCAAAAGTACGGCTGGGTTTCACATAATAATGCAGTTAAAATGGGCATGCATGCACGGTGCAGCTGCTGTGCTTCAGTGAGCTCGTCTTCATGCACCACGGTGTGTCACGGGTGGGGGATAGAAAATAACCGATTTTCATGTTTCCTCCCCAGATAAAATAGTCCAGGACGGAGGGAAGGGGGAGGAAAGCGCAGACGTGCAGGATTGTGCACAAGGTAAGCAGGGCAAATATTAGTTTGTTTTTTTTCTTCTCGGGGTCAGGGTGGTTAAATAGTAACGTGTCGGGTCCACGTCGTCATCTGCGCTACAAGTTTTCTCTCCGATGATACCACGTCCCATTGGTGCCTCTCTCTCTCTCTCTCTCTCTCTCTCTCTCTCTCTCTCTCTCTCTCTCTCTCAACGAAGTACAATAATAATAATAATAATAATAATAATAAAACAACATCGAAAATGAAAATGAAGTGCACATGGCATGGATCAAAGCCAAGCAATTATGACGTAAATGCATATCCACGAAGCTCTGATCGGAATCAGTGAGCTGGCAGGCTAGACATCAGCTTCCTAACCGTAGTTTTTATGCATTTATTAGTGTTACCAGTTAGAGAAATCCACTGAAAACACGTAGGATCTTTGGGTGTCTTTTAAGTTAGACACGCACACAAGCACATCTATATTTTCCGTGTTGTGATTGTGCAACGGCACTGCACCCCGGGCCTACCAGGCACCGGGCTCGATTCTGTCTCGATGGCCGAGTCTGCCCGATCTTGGGCTGGGGGAGTGTGTTCGCTCTCATTGCAACTTTGGATTATATGATTCAAATTACTTACCGTAGCCAAAACAAATAAAGTTGACAGTAGTTTTTATATACTGTAAATACTTTAATCCCCTTCAGGTGATTGCAATAACACTTGTAAAATTGAAACTTTCAGGTATTTGTTTAATCACTGTAACGGTCATAGGATGTGTGTGAATTTTGGCAGCGCACCCGTACAGCTGACCAGTCCTATTTATTATTCATGTATTCATTTACATGACGGCCTTGAGTATAATGGCATAAGCTCTCGCATTTCCTTATTATTATTATTATTACAGCACCACAGAACACAATTATAAACTGGGTTGTCTTCAGGGTTTCCAGTTTCATGGCCAAGTTCAGGTGACCTTGGAGGCTTTGCTGAGCTGTGATTGTGCATCCTGCCCAGCTGCAGGCTTGTGTGCAGGAGTGTCTTCTTCACTACAGTCCTCTGTGTGACCAAAGCAGCTTCCCAGACCCGCAGCCCGAACCGCAGCCCCAGCTCACGCCAGCATTTCACGCTGGGCCGCTACACCCATCCAAACCCGAGGCGGGCAGCTGGCGGGGACGACGACAATGGCTATTGTGTGCCAGTCCGGAGGGGGGCGGAGGACGGTCTGTGGAATTCCCCTTCTGGAAAAGTGTGTCTCTCTCCCTCTCCTTGCAACAAAGCCATTGTTTTTGTCCAGCCTGTCGCCACGGGAAAGCTCCAGGTCCTTCCCTGTCGAGCAGCTGTAAACGCCAAAATGTCGCCACATCTGTGGCAGTGTGAGGGACACCGAATGTCCTCGGACCGCTCGGTTTTATTTTTTGCCACCCACTGAACCTCTGGGAGAAGCTCGCTAAGCTCTCCACCGCTCCTGACCACTCCGTTAATCAAAATCTCTCTCTCTCCTCGGCAGGGAAGGAATGTCTGGCCCCACCTGGCTGCCCCCGAGGACTCTGGGAAGCCCCGAGCGGCCAGTCGCCTCCGTCCCCAGCCCCAGCCCCGCCTTCTACAGACCGCCTAAGAAGGCAGCCGGCGAAGCCAAGCCCAAATACAGCCACTACGACCAGAACGGCGCCGGGGGTGGAATGGCGACCAGATACGTGGCGACGGGTCCCACAGGTGAGAAGACGACGGCGATGACCGAAAACGATGCGAATAATCATATTGAAACCTAGGGGTTGACAGTCCGGTGCCCGTGTCTCCCCGTGTCCCAGGTGGGCCCCCGCCCCTCAAGCACCCCGAGGGCCCTGGGGGGGGCGCTTTCCGACCACTGTCGCCCACATCGGCCGAGCACTATTACCCGGCAGCCCCGGCGGTCAAAGAGGAGCGGTCTGGCTGGAGCCCCCATGTGAACCCCTACGAGCTGCAGGTAAGAAAAGGACTATAGCGCAGTATGGTATAGGACCCACACTGGAGCAGCACTGTAGTATACTGTAGTGTGGTGTAGTAATGAGGCTCGGGGGTCACTCCTCTCTCGTTCCGCACAGGTGAGGGGCCCCGACAGGCAGGGTGGCCCCCTGTCCGCCATCGACGCCGAGATCGACTCCCTCACCAGCATGCTGGCCCACATGGAGCACCACCCCCAGCCGCCCCGGCCCCAGGTACCCAGCTCCTGCCTGCCTCCCCCTCACAGCGAAACAGCATCGCAGCAGGAAGTGACGCGTATAAACGCGCACACATAGAGATATAGACGTACACCATATGTAATGCCAAAGCCCTCGGTGATGGAGAACTAGGAATTTCTCGTGTGCGTCTGGCGTGTGCCGTGTGTTTGTCTGCCATGTGTGTCTGCTGTGTCGCGCTATTAAAAAAGTAAATTAAGGTCAATTAGTTCAATTAAGTAATTAAGTCCATCCTATTGCAGGTCTATGACAACGTGCAGTACACCAAACACCAGGGGGAGCTGAGGTACCAGCCCAGCCTGCAGGGCAGCCCGACCCAGGGCTCCCCGGCCGCCATGTACCCCCACTCTCCGGGTCAGTACCACCCGGCGCCCCAGTACGCCCCTGCCACCTCCGCCGCCCCGCCCCAGGGCTACCCCTACCCACCCCCGGGGCCCCGCGCCTACCCCCAGCCCATGCCCGCCTCCTATACCACCACCTCGGCGCCCACCGGCCCGCGCTTCAGCATCCAGGTGAAGAGCGCCCAGCCGGTCAGCACATATGTCCAGTCCGGCCGGCAGGCGGAGCAGGCCTACGCGCCCCCCCCGCCCCGCCACCAGCAGCCCCCGCCCTCCTCCCGGGCCCCCGCGCCCACACCGCCGCCGCCCCACCACCACCACCTGGTCCAGGAGCGGGGCGGCCAGCCGGGGTACCTGTCCGAGGGTGGGCAGGGCTGGTACCACTCCGCCGGCCCCCCGCTGCCCCAGCCCCAGCCCCAGGAGGAGGCGGAGAGGGGGTACGGGCAGAAGGGCGCAGGGGCCGGTGCCACCCAGCACGCCCAGCCGGCCAGAGTGGTCCAGCCACAGAGGAGCCCCGAGTCGCTGCCCTCCGCCTCGACCCAGCACTCCGGCTTCCTGCACAGCAAGGTGAAAGAATGGGAGAGAGGGAGGGGGAAGGAGAGAGGGATAGATAGATAGAGAGTGGGAGGAATGGAGGGAGAGGGAAGGGGAGAGGGGAAGAGAGGTATTGAGGGAAGGAGCGGGAAAGAAGGGGAGAGGAGAAAGGAGGAGGGGGGTGGAAGAGGAAAAGTGGTGGAGAGGGAAGAAAGGGAGAATGAGGGGAAGGGAAAGAGTAGGAGAGGGAAAGGGGAGAGGGAATGAGTGTGAAAGAAGGGGAGAGGAGGAGAGAGTGGGGAAAAGGGAAAGGGGGAGTGAAAGGGAGGGAAGATGAGAAGGGGGTGAGGGGAAGAAACAGGGAAAGAGGGAGGAGGAAAGAAGGAGAGAGAAGTAGAGAAAGGTGGAGGGAATAAAGAGAAGGAGGGAGAGGGAAAGTTAGAGGTGTAGAGGGAGGGGAGAGAAGGGGAGTGGGGAGGGGGAGAGAGCATGCCTTGGTTAGGTTTTCTTGTACATCTGTTAGTATTACTGTGTCTGACTGCTGGCTGACCCGTGGTGTGCTCTCTCGGCCACCAGGGGGCGATGCCGCGGCCGGAGGAGGAGCTGGACAGACTGACCAAGAAGCTGGTGTATGACATGAACCACCCCCCCACCGAGGAGTACTTTGGTACGGCCCACTCCCTGTGCCTGCGTTGAGTTCGTTTATTAGTGATGTGTGAAATCATTATGAAATTGGGTTCATACTCGACAGCAGGGGGGCAGACTCCAGTCCTGGGGGGCCGCAGAGTCCGGAGTCTGACCCCCCCGCTCTACAGGAACGGGTACACCATTGACAAAGTCCTCCCCTCTCTCGCTCCCCCCTGCTCCTCTCCCACTCTTCTTCTCCTTCTGTCTGCCCCATTCTCTCCTCTCCCTCTCTCCCCCTGCTCTCCTCTCTTCCTTTTCTCTGCTCCTCTCGCCCTCTTTCCACCCTTCCTCCCTCTCCATCATTTCTTTCTGTCCCTGCCCCGTCCCTCTTTCCCGCCTCTCTTCCTTCTCTCTGCCCACTCTCCTCCCCTCTCCTCTCCCCTCCTCCTGCAGGCCGCTGTGCGCGCTGTGGGGAGAACGTGCTGGGCGACGGCAGCGGCTGCGTGGCGATGGAGCAGGTCTTCCACGTTGGCTGCTTCACCTGCATCACCTGCCAGGCGCGGCTGCGCGGGCAGCCCTTCTACGCCGTGGACAAGAAGAGCTACTGCGAGAACTGCTACATCGTGAGCACGGGGGGCTTTAGGACCGGGGGGTCTGTGGGGCGGGGTGGGCGTCTGTGACGGGGGTCTCGAGGGTACTGGGGTCTGTGAGAGGGGTGTCGTCTGACTCGTGCGCTCTGCCGCCCCCCCCCCCGCAGAGCACGCTGGAGCGCTGTTCCAAGTGCTCCCACCCCATCCTGGACCGCATCCTGCGCGCCATGGGCAAGGTGTACCACCCGCGCTGCTTCTGCTGCGTGGTGTGCGGCCGCTGCCTGGACGGGGTGCCCTTCACCGTGGACGCCACCTCCCAGATCCACTGCATCGAGGACTTCCACAGGTCAGGCCCGGCGGGGCGGGGGGGCGGGGTGGGTGTCGTGAGTAGGGAGAGGGGCTGAGGGCCAGGGACAGAGAGGGGGACTAGGAGACCCTCTAGTGGCCAAACGGTGCAGCACTCTTCATATATACAAAAGCACATCTCTTCATAATACAGAGGCAGGGCATGAATGACTGATGTAATAATTGATAAAAAACAAGCAATAAATAAAGTAAATTTTGTTAATTTAAAACTCCTCTCTCCCCCTCCCCCTCTATCCATCTCTCCGCTTCTCTCTCGCCTCCCTCCCCTCTCCCTCTCTCCCTCTCTCAGGAAGTTCGCCCCGCGCTGCTCGGTGTGTGGCCAGGCCATCATGCCGGAGCCGGGGCAGGAGGAGACGGTGCGCATCGTGGCCCTGGACCGCAGCTTCCACGTCAACTGCTACATGTGTGAGGTAGGCGATGGCACGGGGGTCCGGTGTGTGAGCTGGGGCAGTTTGAACACCCTGTCCTTCACTCTCCCTCCCTCTCACCCCCTTCTCTCGCTCCCCCGGCAGGAGTGCGGGCTGCTGCTGTCCTCGGAGGGCGAGGGCCGGGGCTGCTACCCGCTGGACGGACACATCCTGTGCAAGAGCTGCAGCGCCCGGCGCATCCAGGAGCTCAGCGCCAAGATCTCCACCGACTGCTAGCGGGACGTCCCGGCACCGGCCCGTCCAGACCCGGCCGCTCTCCCCGAATTCTGGACTGTCCCCTTCTGTACACGCGCTCTCGCTGTCGCACACACGCAAGAGGGGAGACACACAAGGGGTTATTATATACATATGTTTAATGGCTGCCGGTTTTTGGGTCCTCGGCACACATGGGTGGGGTCAGACTCCAGTCCTGGGGGGCCGGGGTGTCTGCTGAATGTGGTCCCTTCATCGTCCGGGTCCCGGGTGCGACTTTTTGGTTCCGCTTTTTTTTATTTTATTGTTGGCAGGGTTTTTTTTGGGGGGGGGTTAACCTGTGATGCTTTCTCTGCTGACACTTTTTTTGTGTGTATGGTGGGGGGCAGGGGGCCTGAAATTGCTCTGTCTGTCCGGGACTCTGGCCTCCTTTGGACAGATGTCAAGCCCGGCCAAATTCTGGTCCCGAGGAAACCCAGTCCACAGATTCCCCTCGTCGCCCCCTGGCGGCCGGGGGTGTCCGAGACTTCCTGGTTGGTGCAAATGGGCTACCCCCCCCAGATCTGTGCAGACGGGGAGGGGCCCACTGTTACAGTGCCCGCCCGGATGTTATTATAAACCTTGTCTGTGGGGGTCAGCCATTTTGTTTCTGTGTCTTTTGTTCTTGTGTTTACATCTTGCCCGGGGCCTCTGAAGAATCTCTGGCAAAGGACTGTGGCCCCTTGGGGTCAAGGGCGGGGAGGAAAAGAGAGGGAATCGGGTGTGGGGAAGGGTTGTCGAAAAATTGGAGCTTTAAGTTTAAAACGGGCTTCTCCCAGCAGTGTGTTTTGTTCTTGTTTTTTGTATTCTGGTCCGTCCACCTCTCTCTCCGGCCGTCCCTGTCCATGCAGTGCCTGGTTCTGATTGCACAGAAGCAGATGGGCGCTGGGGAACGAAGCTGTCTGTCTGTCTCTCTCTGGCTCTCTGGGCGAGACCAGCTCAAATCTAAAATTTTGAAGGTGTATCCTCTGGCTGCCCGCGGGAGGGTCGAGGTTTCGATTTGGTCCGAGCCCATGTCGGCCTGCGTGTCTTTGTCCTTCTCTGTGCTTCTAGTTGTCCTGTCTTTCTGTCTGTCCCGGTATTAGTCGATCCTGACCGTCTTGTGTTCGTCTGGCTGTCGCTCTGTCTATGGTGCCGTCTCATCCCGTCCCTCTGCCGCTCTCTGCGTCTGTCCTCAGCTTTCACTTGTCTCTCTGTCTGTGTCTGCATGTCCACGGGTGACGGGGCGGCCGCTGGCACGCGGTGCTCCGAGACGCCCCGCTGTGCTGAAGGTACTCCAGGTTCTACTGCGCTCTGTGAAGTTTGCAACACGGGGGCAGGGGGCTGGGCTGTATAAGCAGTAGGGTGCCCTGATAATAATAATAATAATAATCGTAATAATAATATACAGAAGCACTACAAGAGGATCTGATTCAGAGCATCACTAAGACGCACACTATTATTGTTTGGGATTTATTTTTCCTGGCGTGTGTGTGTGTGTGTGTGTGGGGTGGGGTGGGCTGGGGCGCAGACGGGCACCAGGGAACCAACACAAACCCAGCGAGCGCTGCAGTGCGGAGGGAGACACGGGGGTGGCGTGTCGTGTTGGTTATCGGCGTGGGAGGGAGACGGGTCCCGCTGGCCCGGCTTGGATGTTGCTGGTTCAAATCCAGGCCGTGCCACCACGGCGGAGGGAGTGGGGTGGGCAGAGGGAGTGGGGTGTGTAGTGGGAGGTGGGGATTGCTGAAGTGTCCCCACCCCCTCGGTCCTGCAGACTCCATTGCAGCGTTTGTTGTGTGTCCTGTCCCCCCCCAGTGTAATAATTGTCTTAACCCCTCCTCCGGTGGTAAGACGGTTCTGGGTGCCAGCTGCGGTTAATAAAGACTCTGTTTACAGTCACACTGCGTCTCGCGTTGTGTCTTCTCCGCTGTCGACGAGGGTGTCGATTGGGTCATGGTCTCCTACAGCCTTTACGGCCTCCTCCAGGATGGGCCCAGTGCGTCTCCCAACGCTGGCTGTAACGCACCCCACCGGGGAGGGAAGTGTGCATTTGTGTCTCAGTGTGTGATTTCATGTGTGTCTGTAAAAGTGCACAAGCTTATATTTAAACGCAACGGATGCCTCGTTGACAGTAGCGTACCTTTAAAGAGCACATGTGGGTCAGACTCCAGATGACAAGAGCACAGAACTTTTTGGCCTGATGTGTCTTATGTGGTTTTCATAATTAAAGAAGCATAATTTTTATTTTTGCAGCTGTGTGTTTTAACTGCTGAATAACACAAAAATAAAAATTATGCTCCGCGACCGGAATCACCACTTTCACGGTCCATCGCTGTCATATACATAATGCATACATTCCCGGCAGGTGAGTTTTCTGTAATGTGAAGTGTGCAAAACTATGGAAGGGTATCGCTGCCACAAAAACAATTTGGGGTCAAGTTACTGCCAGGAAAACAAAAAAAAGTTTGTAGTCCAAGACCATCTGTAGTTCTCTGGGGTAATCCCGTGACACGACAGGATTGAAACTTAACAAACGGACATATTGCTCCTGCGAATCGTCCTAGAAACTTTTTTCTTCAGTTAAAAGCCCATTATATTTAATTGTGTTGTGTTTTCATACAACTCAAACAGAAATGGGGGCGTGGATTTTTGCACGAAGAAAAAAACTAAATGCAGCTGCAAAATATACTAATTAGAAATGTGTACCAGACAAAAGTTGAACAGGAATGGCAGGTGTGTCAGACATTGTCCACTTCTACTTTAATCTTGGTTTTAGTCCTAAAGAAATATTACAATGTTTGAGCCATGTAAATGGAACATTAAGAACATAAGAAAGTTCACAAATGAGAGGAGGCCATTCACCCCATCGTGCTCGTTTGGTGTCCATTAATAACTAAGTGATCCAAGGATCCTATCCAGTCTATTTTAAATGTTCCCAAATTTTCAGGTTCAGCCACATCGCTGGGGAGTTTGTTCAGATTGTGACGCCTCTCTGTGTGAAGAAGTGTCTCCTGTTTTCTGTCTTGAATGCCTTGAAGCCCAATTTCCATTTGTGTCCCCGGGTGCGTGTGTCCCTGCTGATCTGGAAAAGCTCCTCTGGTTTGATGTGGTTGTTTGTGAAATATTTTTTTGTGTGGCAGCAGTTTGTTTCCATTATAATAAATAAGAACAGTTATAATAAATATAAACATACACACACACAGAGAGTTAGAAATAGGCAATCGACTAAAACACAAACAAACGCTTTAATAAAATGAGTTCACCACAATATACAGTCTAAGATGATTCTGGGGGGTGAGGGGTAGGGGACTAACACGTGGTGAAGGTCTTCCAGTAGAAGTTGCGGCAGCCGGCCTTGCGCTCGCGCTGAGACAGGGGCAGCTGCCGCGCCACCTCCTCTCGGATCCCGGCGTCCTCGGCCGAGACGGGCGGCGCTGCCTCCTCTTCCTCGGCCCGCAGGAGGCCGCTTAGCACCTTCAGCAGCAGGACGCGAGAGAGGTCCTGTCGGGGGACATGGAGGGGGAAGAAGAGCCAGTCAGTTGTGATCGCCCAGGTGTGGCCAGCGCCCAGGCTCTCAGAGGCTGTGGAGTCCATATTTGCCCGTCCCCGCTGCTGTAATGGTGCGAACAGCCTGGCCGCAGCGGGGACGGGCAAATATGGACTCCATGGCCCATAAAACAAAGGAAAGTCATGTAATCATTGATCAAATACACAACACCAACACAGAGCCCTTAAGGATTTGATGTTTTTAATATTCTGACATGTTTTTGAGTGGGACGACTCATG
This sequence comes from Amia ocellicauda, assembly GCF_036373705.1. Classification (NCBI taxonomy): domain Eukaryota; kingdom Metazoa; phylum Chordata; class Actinopteri; order Amiiformes; family Amiidae; genus Amia; species Amia ocellicauda. The sequence continues at coordinate 3,821,591 of NC_089863.1, forward strand.
GCTCGGCAAGGGTCCGGTCTGTCAGAACCACACACACGCACACACACCATACAGAGACATACGGGGGTCCCGTTAAGAGAGGAACGCAGTCCCCCCCCACACACACATGCAACGCACCTGTCAGAAAAGATATTGCGTATCACAATATGGAGTACAACACGCAGTAGAAGCCAGTAAAAAAACAGGCGTTCTTTGCAGACGCCTTCGCCCAGACTAGTGTCAAGTGGTTCCATTAATTAAAACATGAATCAATAAATCACCCTGCTCTTTTAAGAAGGGTTTTGCCACCCAGCCCGTCTCCCTTTTCCCACCTCTGACCTCCGACTCACCTCCTTGCCTTCCGGGTCCCCCGTCCTCACTAGAGCGGACAGTCTCTCCCCCGGGGGCACCGCGCTGCCCACCCGGGTCAGCAGCACGGAGGCGGACAGGGCCACCAACAGGACCTGCAGCTGGGAGCACAGGATCATCTTCAGAACCGTGCGTTGGTCTATTGCCCTTGAAGAAAAGCCGTAATCGGAGACCCGACTGGTCCCCCCGAGCCAGGGTGTCCGGCTCTTATACACCTCCCGATGAGGCGCCAAGCCAATGGCGGGAGAGGGGGACGGAGCCTGCGGGGGGACGGGGGGACGAGGGGACGTGGGGACAGGGAGCAGCCAATCGGAAGGGACAGGGGGTTGGCTGAAGTTCTACAGAGATGGACGGAGAGATAGATGTGTAACAGGTTTGTGTGGCGCCCCCTCCCGCTGTCTCCCCAGTGGGCGACTGACCTGCTGTCTATCCAACGAGCACCAGAGCAGAAGTGACTCAAATGCTAATTACCCCCCCCCCCACCTGCCACCACTTTTTTAATCCCTTGGCTTACATTTGGGTTGTATAGCAATTGTAGAGAACGTCTGAGATGCCCGTCGCCTGGTATCTCTTTATATGGTCAACTTGAGATCTCCCAGCTGTTTAAAATCATTGCAAAAAAACAACAGCAACCTCTAGGCAAATGATGAGTTCAAGTATTGATCCCCCGCCGCAACTGAGAGCAGGGCCGGGGTTTTCTGTCCGAGCTACAGGGTCCTTTGTTTTTGTCATCCTCAAACCCATTCGGTCACTGATATTCCCGTAACCCTTGACCCCTGCAGCCTCTCCTGACCTCTGCAGCCTCCCCTGACCCCTGCAGCCCCCACAGCCACATTTGAAAAGACTGGGGACACTGTATTCGAAGCCAATCCACATCACCGACGACCCGAAAGAGGCCGACAGAGCAAGAGGGATGTCATGGTTCGACCGGGGGCCATGTGGTCTCCGGAAGAGGGGCTGTGATTCCCTCCGGTACTGGGACTCCTAGCGAACAGATAACAAGGTTTGCACTGACCAGGTTCGTTTAAAGCTGAACCGAAATGGCCCGATGTATAATAAACAATGAAATCCCCCTCCAGTCCTCGTACAGCAGGGGCTTCGTGTTCTGAGACAGGCGCCCGTTCCCACTCCTCCGTTGAAAGGTCCCGTCGCTGTGTGTTTCTCTGGTTACTCATTAAGCCCTGGCATTTCTCGCCGCCTCGGGGCATAATTAACTTTTTAACGAGACACGAGCTGTCAGGGCTCGGGCGCCACACTGGGCAGCTAAACCCAGCCGCACGGGGTCCTTTCCTCACCAGTCGCGGTGGGAGGAAGCAAAATCCTAATTCAAAATCGCCCACTCCGGCCCGGCTTCGGAAATTGTCAGCGGTGACATGTGACGCTGTGTTCGTTAGTGCCCCCCCCACGGTGATGATACAGGCGTTCTCATGATTTGGTTCTTGTTGGTTTGTTTTATAGGGTTTGACTGATGGCCTCAATGAACCGCCGTGTACCAAATGGTCTTCTTTAAGATCGTGACAAAAGACACACTAACACACATGTACAAACACAAACACTCACACACAAACACTAGCGCTGATGCACACACACACAGCGCACAAACACAGAAACGCACAGGCCTGCGTCCAGACATGCTAACGTGCTCTGACAGGCAATCGGTGCTGACATTTGCACTGCGGGGGTGGGGGCGTTGCTCTCACGCGTGTCTCGCTGTGGTCCTCACTTCTCTCTGTCAGTGTCTGTTTTGCAAGGAAAAGTCAGGCCGTGTGAAGGGGGAGGATGAGTTAGAATCATTTGCATAGAGATCTCTCTCTGGTTAATCGCACCACAGAGAGGGGACTTGGCGTCCTGCCTGTAGTGACAGGACAGTTCAGACACGGGAAAAGAAAGAGAGTAAGGTGGTGTTGCAGCCACTGAAGGTTGAGAGTGTTCTTCCTGTGCTGTTTGACACAGAAGGGTGCTCTCTCCGTGCACAGTCAATAAAAATGTATCGTTTACTGGGACTCGACGCATTGCCTCGTCCTCTACGACATGCCATGTCCCCTACAACACGCTGTCTTTTCAAACACCCTGTCCTCTACGACACTCTGTCCCCTACAACATGTCCTGTCCCCTACAAAACCCTGTCCCCTACGATATCCTGTCCCCTACAACATCCTGTCCCCTATGACATGCCCTGTCCCCTACAACATGCTGTCCCTTCCAACACGCTGTCCCTTTCAACAACCTGTCCCCTATGACACACACTCCCCAACACACTCTGTCCTCTACGACACCCTGTCCCCTACAACACACTGTCCCCTATGACATCCTCTCCCCTACAACACTGTCCCCTATGACATCCTCTCCCCTACAACACTGTCCCCTATGACATCCTGTCCCCTACAATAGTCTGTCCCCTATGATATCCTGTCTCCTATGACATCCTGTCCCTTAAGACATGCTGTCCCCTACGACACACCTTGTCCCTTACAGTCTGCAGTACACACACACACACACACAAACGTTTAATTACATTTACTTTGAAAACAAAGTGTTGCTTCAGACAGGTGATAAACTCAGCAACATGAATACAGGAGTCAGGTATTGTTGTAAGATGTTTTATCTACAGCTCTCTGTGCTCATCTGCTCCCCGGCCCTGTCTTTGTGTCACTAATTTTAAGAGGCTTGTCAACCATACCACAACCGAAGACCCCCAGGCACTGGAGGTCTTTACTCATACCTATCAGTGATAACATCTGCAAATACGCTTCTGCTGTCTCGTCCTGCCTTCTCAAGCATCAAAAGAGCATCAGACATCTTACCACAGGTCCCCAAAAAACCACATCATGCCTCGAGCAGAGGTGCTCAGAGTGACACAGGCGATAGCTGACATGGGTCTGGGTCTCGATGTTGTTATCAACTCGACTCGAGAGATGGAAAGTGTGGTCCAGAGCTGCACCGCTGACCTCATCCTGGAAACTGACAGAGAGGGAGCTGGGGGTGGGGGGTCGGGGTATAAATCTGCAGAGGCTCGAGAGGCAGCACAGTATCACCTACACTGTCCTCTCCATTGCTGCCCTCCACCTTTGACTGAGGATTCAACGCAGAGGTAAGAGGGGTCTCAGAGACTGGTTGGACAGTGTTATTTTGACAGCTGTTGTACAGGGGAGCCACCAGTTGAATAAATGACAACTACCGAGTCTGCTAGAAGAGACAGAGACTCAGAGGGATCTGACAGGTGACTGAATTCAAACGAGTGCCTGATCAAAACTTGATAAGTTTTTGGACAGTGACACAGCTGTCATCGTTTTGGCTCTGTATGCCACCACAATGGATTTGAAAGGAAACAATCAATATGTGCTTTAAGTGTAGACTTTCATCTTTAATTTGAGGGTGGCTACATCCAAATTGGGTGAACAGTGTCAGAATTACACCCATTTCTATACGTGGTCCCCCAATTTTAGCGGTAAGTAATTGGACAAACTAACATAATCATGAATTAAATTGTGAGTTTCAATACTTGGTTGCAAATGCTTTGCAGTCAATGACTGCCTGAAGTCTGAACCCATAGACATCAGCAGATGCTGGGTTTCTTCCCTGGTGATGCTCTGCCAGGCCTGCACTGCATTGTCTTTAGTTCCTGCTTGTTTTTGCGGCATTTTGCCTTCAGTTTCCTTTCAAATCCATGTTGGTTGCATACAGAGACAAAATTATGACAATTGTGACACTGTTCAAATATTTATGAACCTAACTGTATATATACACACATGGGTATTACTTACGTGTCGCCCTCATCTGACCCTTATAATGGTTTATCTTACAGACCGTGGGAGAACTCAAGAGCCTGGTATCATTTATACTTGACATCTGCAGCTGCTTTAAATCACTGAAGTGACAGAGCTCAGGTGAGGCCAATTATTAGTACAATTAATTGTTCCATTCACTGAGAGCTCGACTGGGAACAGAAATCCACAGCGGGGCCCCCGGGAGCCCATCGTAGCACATCTCTTGCTTGACTCCATATCCCTCTGTTGCTGTGCTCTGACCCGTGCTGCCCGCTGTCCTGCAGGTGAGCGCTGAAGGACGATGCCACTGACCCAGAGGCTGCTGTGTCTGACCCTCCTGCTCCTGCCGCTTTCCGGCGGCCAGTTCCTGCAACCCTCGCCCCCCCGCCCCCCTGCCCCCCGGCCCTGCGCCCGCCTGCTGCCCCCCGAGCCCCAGAGCCCCCTGCCGGGAGGAGGAGGAGGGCAGGGGCACAGGCTGGGGCAGGCGGGGGCACCCCGCTCCTTCGTTGTGGCCCCCGGCTGTGAGCTCACGCTGTGGGGGGGGCAGGCGTCTCGCTCCTTCACCAGCGGGAAGCACCTCAACGTGTCCCTGGGGCTCGAGGGGGGCCCCACCGCCTTCCACTGCAGCTGCCAGGACCAGCCCAGTGCTGAGGAGACAGAGGACAAGGTAATATTGACCAATGATCACAGACACCAGTAATACTGACCAGTAATCACAGACACCAGTAATACTGATCAGTGATCAGACACTAGTAATATTGACCAGTGATCAGACACCAGTAATATTGACCAGTAAGAATGAGACTGTTTTCCTTCTTCTATTTCAGTATCAAGAGGAGACTGCTTACCAGAAATTCCTGAGACAACACTTGGACCCGTCTGTGCGCAGCGGCAACGACAAGTATTGTGACAAAACCATGAGCAGAAGAAGAATGACCAGACCACAGTGTAAGGAAATCAACACCTTCATCCACGCCAAGAAACAAGAGGTTGTGAAGGTCTGCTCACAAAAGCCCCTGGTCAAAAACTTACACCAGAGTAACCATACGTTCCGTCTCACGGTTTGCGAGTTAAAAGGCAGATCCACCCATAAGCCCTGCCAGTACAGAGGCCGTGACAAGGTTAGAACCATCATTGTTGCCTGCAAAGATAAAAAGCCTGTTCACCTTGGAAAGTGAGAAGATGATTAGCTTCTTACCCAATGCTGTTTGGTTTGCTTTCCTTCCCCCTGCCACCCCCTCTCGATTGTGCCTCTAGGAGACCCTCTTCATCCCAATTCTCTCCTCTCCCCTCCATCGTCAATTCCCCACGGCTCATCCTGGGGCACTCACCCCTTAGACGTCTTCATCCGAGAACACCCGACACCGCCGGTTCGATTTCTCCACATTTAAGAATCAAACATATAATATTTCTCACTTGATATCGTAACATGTGAACACCTCCGCTGGTCTGGTCCCACCCTGCTCTAGAGTGTGCGGGTAGCCCCGAAAACTGCTTTAACAGCCCGGTGAAGAGGAGGAGGAGGACTGGTCGGTGAGGAAGAGATGAGCCCTCCTGGAAGTGATGAAGTCAACTAAGGTGAGGCCCAGACCACAAAGAGACCCACCCCCTCTCCTGGTCTTGAGTTCAAAGCAGTGGACGGTGATTTCTGACCATAATCCTACACTCTAGATGAAGTGCGATCCTTTCTGGTGAAGCTCAAGCTATGCTGTGGCAGTAGGGTTGGCTGCGCACTGTAATCATAATGTTCCTTTTATTAGAGGTGCTGAAAGCAAATGGAATTAAAAACAAATAAACGCTGCAATAAACAAATCGCTTTGAATTCACTGAGATTCGGTTTCCTGTTTTTCTTCTTCTCTTTTTTGGGTCACGAACAAAACAAGTGTTGATTCCTTCTCTAAACACTCCTTTCTCCCATCTCTTCCTCACATTCACCCCTCTCCCTCTCCTGTCCTCACATTTGCCCCTCTCCTCGTCTCTCTGTCCTCTCCCTTCCATGCCCTCCCCTTTCCCCATCTCTCTTTCCCCGCTCTCTCCCTCTCTCTCCTCTCCCACACTCCTCTGTCCAGGTCAGGGGATGTCAGTTCCAGTCCTGGGGGTGTGTTGTGTTGTCCTGTGCTTTGTGTTCCAGTCAGGCAGGGTTGTGGCCTCACATCTCGAGTCCTTCACCACAGTCAAGGTTATCAGCTCTACATATACAATGCGCTAAACCTCTCAGAAATAACATGAAAGAAATAAAGCCTGAACTGAGAGAATAAGTCCTGAATGATTGGGAGCTCATTCTGGACCAGGAAACACCACTGATCACGTGGCCTCCCCAGCTCTGTCTTAAGTGCAACTTCAATTTCACCTACTGTCCGATATTTTACTGGATTTGCTGACCATCAAGAGATAAATCAACTGTAATGTCAGGAGCGGAGTTTTATTCCCTGGCAAGATGGCGGACTCAAATCCCAATGAGTCGCACACACAGATCTAAATCTCAATGGTTGAAAGGCCCCAATAAAATTGGAAATCAGGTGCTATTATATATCTATGGTATGGAAACGAGGCCAGCCGCTTCTGATTGGCTGAGAGGGTTTTCGTCTGGAAACGGTGGTTGGTCAGGGACCTTGTCACTCACTGTAATATCCGGTTGGCCAGTCATGAGCTAATGCGGAGTTCGTATTGGAATAGCGTGTGGACAAACATGAGGAATTTGTGTAGAGGACATTCCACCTAAACATTAATAAACGTTTGCACTTACTGTGTTAAGCAGGGTGATGGACACGGCGCTTTAAAACACCGCGCATTAGAAACGTGCACATTGCGGCGCTGGGCACTCACGAAATGAACCAACTGGCCCATGACGTCACCCAGAAAGCGGAAGTCACCAGCTGGCTGTAGGGTTTGTGTTTGCGAGAGAAGTTAGCATTGTTTTATGCTCCACAGGCGGATGATTTTAACTTGAATTGATGGTTTTATGCGCGGAGATGTTTTAATTCACTTGAATCCGGATAACGAGATGCGTCTTTGCAAACCCAAGCGACGCATTTGAGGCGCAGGTGTTTGGTGCCAGGCTGCGGCTGTCCTCTGACATGGCGACGGGGTTTTGAAGCAGCGGGCGACATGAAGCCGGTGTCAGGGGCCGCCAAGACCGTGGCCGTCGGCGTGTCGATGGCGCTGCAGGACGAGCTGGCGTCCACCATCGAGAGCGCCTTCAAGGTACACAGAGACCCCCAGAGTGACCTCTCTGTCTGTCTCTCTGTCTGATATTGCTGCAAAGTACAGAACAAAGATATGAACTATCAACAGTGCCCCCTAATTACTATGTGTGTATGTATGTGTGTATATGTATATCAATTAATTCAATCAATTTTAATTTGTATAGCACCCTTAAATAAAAGAATATGTACACAATACAATACAATAAAATAAATACAAGTAGTTTATGTGTGTGTCTGTGTGTATGTATTTATATGTATGTGTGTATGTGTGTATACATACATGCATACATACAGAAGGGTGACAGATTAAAGGAAAAACCTGAATAAATGAGTGGAGGAACATAACAAATGCAGGTGCCTCCAAACAGGTGTACTGCATGATACAATTAAGCAATTAACATCCTATCCTGCTCTGTGGCATGTATACAAAAGCTGAGCAGGCCCAGCTGACCTCGATTGTGGATCAAGGTGGCAGTACATAATGCCGTTGTTATAAAGACAAATGCACATCTGAGAGTTCAGTGGTGCAGAAACCATAGGCACTGGTCTACAGACGTGGAAAAATGTGATCTGGTCAGATGACTCATCTTTCGCCATATTCTGGACAAGTGGGCAAGTGCATGTGTGGCAACAGCAACAGAACAGTACATATACAGATGGGTGACAAATTAAAGGAAACGCCAACATAAAGCCTCTCAGTAAGGTGTTGGGCACCATGAGCCCCAGAACAGCTTCAATGCTCTTGGCTCAGATTCTATGAGTCTCTGGACTCTACTGGAGGGATGAACACCATTCTTCCTAAAGATATTCCCTCATTTGGTGTTTTGATGATGATGGTGGAGAGCGCTGTCTAACACGTTGGTCCACAATCTCCCATAGGTGTTCAATTGGGTTGAGATCTGGTGACTGCGAAGGCCATAGCACATCATTTTCATACTCAAACCATGTGGGGTATGGGGGGCCGTTGTCATCCTGGAAGAGACCACACCCATCAGGATATAAATGTGTCTCCATAGGATAAAGGTGATCACTCAGAATAACTTTGTAATGATTTGCAGTGACCCTTCCCTCTAAGGGGACAAGTGGACCCAAACCATGCCAGGAAAATGCCCCCCACAACATAACAGAGCCTCCGGACCCCCTCACTGTAGGGGTCAAGCAGTCAGGTATGTATCGTTCTTTTGGTGTCCCACACATGCACTCGCCCACTTGTCCAGAACACGAGCCGGTTGAGCATCTGTGTGACTGAATCTCCTGCCACTTGAGCCCCAATAATGCCCCCTCTTTCAAAGTCACTTAGATACTTTCTTCTTGCCATCTTGATCCAAAATTGAGGTCAGCTGGGCCGGCTCAGCATTTGCATACATGCTACAGAGCATGATAGGATGTATCATGCAGTACACCTGTTTGGAGGCATCTGCATTCATTATGTTCCTCCACTCATTTATTCAGGTTTTTCCTTTAATTTGTCAGCCGTCTGTATGTATGTGTGTAAAATTTTCCTGCAAAGTACAGAACACATGTTCGAACTCCAGTGTGAAATGTGAAGTGTAGGTGAACTCTTCAGTGAAGAGTGAATCAATGTGTCTAGAAGTGCAGCACAGCTGTAAACAATAGGGGAACAGGAGAGGAGATGATATTGTAGTGGATGTAAATGCTGTCAGGAGCCATAAAGACACAGCAGTCCACTCAGGAGCAGGAGCAGTAATGACTGGGAGAGCAGGGACGTTCACAGTGTTTGTCCTGAATGGGGTTTGTAGGTGTTGTAGGGGCTGGAATCCATGTAAGGAGATTGTATTGTTGTCCATGTGTTAACGCCTCTCCCTGTTTTGGTCCTGCCACCAGGTGGCCGTAGAGATCGCGGTGCTGGAGATCACCAAGCTGGTGGGCAACGTGCTGGGGGACGTGCGCGACCAGATGGACGAGACGCTGCAGGAGAACAAGACGCTGAAGCTGCAGCTGGAGGTCTCGGAACGCGAGCTGAAGCTGCTGAAAGCCTGCATGGGCGACGGGCGGCGGGGGAGTCCGAGCCACGGTGCCGCGCGCAGGCCGCCCCCCAGGTCCCATGGCAGCAGCAGGCAGAGAGCCGGGCCACTGAGGAAACCCGCGCGGGGGCTGCCTGCCGCGTCTCTCCCTAACGGCTACGCGGGCAAGGAGGCGCCCCGCCCGCAGCGTCGACGGGCGCCGGAGACCCGTCACCGCGGTCGGCCCGAAGTCGTGGCCGAGATAGACGAGGAGGGACGGCTGTGCACCCACGAGGTCGACGTGGAGGAGCACCTTGAGCTGTCAGCAGGAGGTCTGTGTTACTCGAGTGATGTCAGTGCCCCCCCCGCCCTGGTCCCTGTGTCGGGTCAATTGATTGTAATGTCAGGAACCAAGCCAAACTCGTGTCATTTGGGTGATATTTTATACAGGCGGCGAAACCGATGAGGAGCAGAGCGGGAGTCCAGAGCGGGCATCGGGTCGTACACCCCCAGAGCCGGGCTCCTCCCAGGTCACGGACCCTCACTTCCACGACCCTCACCTAGATTACGTTGTCATCAAAGAGGAGGGTCCCGAGCTGGACCCCCCCAGGGCCGGGACCTGTGGAGCAGCTGAAGACCGCTCGACCCAAACGGGTCTTGCCATCGCCCAGCTGCAGTCCCAGCTGCTGGAGGAGTGGAGGCCGGAGCCCTTGCACCCCACGGGCAGTGACACGGAAACGCTCATCCCCTCCACCAGCCACAGCCTGGGTATGTACATCTGATCATAATAACTAATAAAAGATCATACAAGAGAATAATATGGTATAATAGTAATGATGATAATAGTCGTAATAATGGAATAAAAGTAATGATGACATCATATTAATAATGGTATAATAGTAATGATGACATATTAATAATCTCACACTCTGCTCTGCTCTCTCCCCGCAGCTCTGCCAGAGGCCTTCTTCCAGCCCCCCGACACCTTGCCTATGACCTCTGACCCCCCCGGTGACGCCCACGCGCCAGAACGAGACCTCCCCCCCGAGCCCGGCGCCCCCCACTTCCCCTTGGCCTACCCCGGTGGGACCCCGGGCCCCTCCCCGGCGGGCTCCCAGGAGGCCTGGCCAGCGCCAGGCGGGTCCCTGCGGCCGGGCAAGGAGGACGGCTACCCCTGCAAGGTGTGCGGCGAGCGCTTCCGGCTGCCAAGTGACCTGCGCAAGCACCGGCCGGTCCACGTGGGCCAGCGCAGCCAGTACCACTGCCAGCAGTGCGGCAAGGACTTCAACCGGTTGGAGAACCTGAAGACGCACCAGCGCATCCACACGGGCGAGCGGCCCTACTGCTGCTCCGAGTGCGGCGTGCGCTTCCGCCACTCGGGGGCCCTCAAGCGGCACTTCCGCATCCACACGGGAGAGAAGCCCTACGCCTGCCCGCACTGCCACAAGGCCTTCCGCAACTGCGGGGGGCTCAAGTTTCACATGCGCGTGCACCTGCGGGAGGCCCCCCACCACCTCGCCTACGCCCCCGAAGACGGAGTGCCCGCTGTGGGAGACCCCTCGCTGGGCTGAGGGAGGGAGGACAGAGGGGTGATTAGTGGGAGGAAGGGGGTGAGTGTGAGAGAGAGAGAGAGAGAGATAGTGTGAGAGTGAGTGTGAATGAGATGAGAAGAGGTCAGGCGTTGCACAGCTCTGGCAGCCCCTGGCTTATTATGGACTAGCGTTGATGTGCTGCCCTGTTTCGGTGGGGCGGCAGCAAATGAAGCCCTTCTGGATGGCAGCCGGAACAATCAAGAAACATTTTGGTGCCGAGTTGGACTGAGTGGACGGTGCCCGAGTGTTAAGTTATTGAGGGTGGGGAGGGTGGGCGGGGTGTGCACTGAGGATCCGTTGGACAGTGTAACCGAACTGCTGTTACATATGTTTGTAACATGGGGGGACGGTGCCCAGATTAGCCAGGAGCTGCGGACGTCACAAACTCCTGGGGCTGCGGAAGGTTTTTTATGCAATCGATGTGGGGAGGGGGGCGGCTGGACGAACCAGGGTGCCGTGGAAAGCATCCCTTTTGTTGGCTAGATTTAGAGATCCAGGGAAAAGTGTTTCTGTGTGTCTCTGTCCATCTGTGTCTGAGTGTCTCTGCCCTTCTCTGTGCATCTCTGTCTTTCTCGGTCTCTGTATTTGTCTCTCCGTCTCTGTCTGTGTGTCTCTGCATGGTTTATCCGGCAGAAATCTCTGGACACACTGTCTGCACAGGCGTTGGCTGGTGACCTATAATTTTGAACCATAAACGCCAACACCTGCTTTTGACATGTAGACTAGGTAGTGTGTGGGTTGAAAGACATAATCTAGTTTTAGTGTCTCTGTTATTATTTTTTTCTCGAAATGAACCTGAAGTGGTCAAGGTCTGCGATGTGGAAGTCACAAGAATAAAGGATACCCCTGAGCTGTGATGATCTTTATGGATGTGTCTTCTGATCTGTGGAGATGTGAGTCAAACTCACGCACAAACACACACACAGACTGCCGAGTCACCTGTTCTTCCACTTCTGTGATCTCAGAGGCCTTTGCGTCTGTGTGTGGTTTCTGTAGTGTTAGTCTTCTGGTCACAGGCAGTGTCAGGGCTGTGCTCGTCTTGCTCTGAGTCTGTCAGCGGATGTGGAGAGCCGAATATACGCTGTTTCAGAGAACAGGCACACATACTTTTTTAAGCAATGCTAAATAGATGAAGCCTATATGCAGCCAGCTTCCTCCGCTCTCTGACACTTCAACTGGTGCCATACAGGTGAACTCGGACCTCACATGCTGTGATATGTCACGTCCCTTTTTTAAATTCACAATTATCAAACGATACATGTATATTTCAAGTCAGGGACATATATAATTTAGCCTTCGGTTTCTGTTTTCGATGTCCAAGAAATAAGAAAATCACGTGTGGCCTTTAAAAACTAAGTTGAAGGGGAGGGGGCGATGCGTGAGATGTGCACGCTACCAGTTCGAGCTGCTTTGCTGGCGTAGCCTACTAGCTAGTCGTCGTTGTGTGCATCTGCGCTGTATATGCAACAGCAAGCGCTCTTTGAGAGTTTTAATGAAGGTCTGATGCCTGAGACCCCCTCGCTGCCCTGATTATTGTCGTTATTGACGTTACTTTAGATGTTTTTTAAATACTAGCGGCACAGTTTAAATCAAGGCCTCTCTGTAGTTCACTGTATTGTGACATTTTTTTGTGCCCCACTATAGCGACCTTACAGCATCACAAAAAGGCCCTTAGCGAGGCTTCAGAATTGCTATAATATTTATTATCCTGACAGTTGGTAAATCGCAGGGGAAGATGATCGGTGTTGTGCTGCTCTGAAGCCCATGCTGTGGCCCCTTGCTCACAGTCCAGCCAAGCAGCTAAACAGCCAGGACTGAAAAATACTGTTTTATTGGGTATTTTACAATCAATAATAAAAACATTCAAAACTAATTTTAATACTTATGATTATTTTTATTTTTTTAAATCAATTCTTAAAATCACTTAAAAATTTAAAATCTAAGTGATTAATGTAAACAGAATACATGAACTCAAATAAACAAGTGCATAAAACAATAAAACAAACTTGTGATTAAAGCAAAACTGCAAAAAGGTCAAATACATTGAAAATAGCTGAAAATGCACCGGACAAATCAAAAAACAAATAAAACGATAAAACAAAAAAAAAAAAAAACAGTCCGATGCATTTAAAATTAAAATCCAAACTCCCAATGTATTTGACAAAAGAAAAAAACAGAACAAAACCAACCAAATACCCAAACAACTAGTGCTTTAAAAATCAACTAAATCTTTAAAAACTTTAACTTATAATTCATTTTTTAAAACCAAACTTTTTCATAAAAATGGTTAAAAGATCTTGGACTCAGGACTGAAAAATACTGTTTTATTGGTAAAAGTATTTTACATTTCAAGGATAAAAACATTCAAACAAATTTTAATACTTGTGATTAAAAATTTTAAAAGTCAATTCTTAAAATCGCTTAACATTTTTAAAATCTTTGTGATTTAACGTAAACAAAATACTAAACTTCAAATAAACAAGTGCACAAAACAACAAAACAAACGTGATTAAAGCAAACTGCTACCAACAAAAAAGTAAAATACATTGAAAATAACTGAAAATGCACCGGACAAAAAAAAAAAATCCTGCACTTCAATCCTGAACCCCTATCAGCATCACTTCTGCTTCATCTGCCTGGAGAGGAGCAGGAAGTGCAGGGAGGCCAAGGATCCACTGACCTCTGACCTCTGGTCCTGCTGGCTTGTGTTCCCCCTTTAATGGAAACCTTAACTGAATGAATAATTTGCCGACCTGCGGAGATCAGGGACTGTGCTGTGCATCAGGGCCGCCAACCCCAGGCCTGCAGAGCTACAGTGTATTCTGGGATTGTGTTGAATGGAGCCAATCAGTGGGCTTAATTACTGACCAACTCCCCTGTGAGGAAGGTCTGTGGTGACTGGTGACTGAGAGGGAGCTGGAAAACCTGTGGGACTGGGGCTTTCTCCAGGAACAGGGCAGCCCCCCCAGCCCCCGACTTATAAACTACTCCCGAGCGGACGGGATTGCCGTACTCCTGAAAAACCCCTTCATAACAGTAAAAACATTTAAGGTTATAGAGGCGGGCAGACTGGCCAGCCTCGATTTTAAATACAAGGGGGCTGTATTGAGGCTGGTCAATGTCTATGCCCCCACCAGCCAGAGAGAGAGAGTCCTCTTTCTCCCTCAGCTACGCCCGCTCCTGATCGGCACCTTGCCAGTTATCATTTCAGGTGATTTCAACTGTGCTCTGAGGGATGTAGACCGGAGTAAGCCCCGCAACGATAGATCCAGCAGGGACCTCGCTGCGTTCGTGGAGGACTTTGAACTCTGCGACGCAGGTCGGGACCTGGTCCCCTTGTTCACCTGGGTGAGTTCTTCTGGCTCCTCCTTCTCCAGGATAGATCTCGTCCTCCTCAGTAAGCCACTGGAGAGGACCGCCATGTCTTCGGAGGCGGTCTTCTTTTCAGACCACAGGCTCCTGACGACAGAGGTGCTCATCCCGAGCACACGGGAGTCGGGGCCTGGGGTCTGGAAGCTCAACACCTCCCTGCTCGATGACCCTCGTGTTATTAAGACCTTTAGCAGACGCCTCGAGGAGTGGAGGACCCTGAAGGACCTTTTTGATTCTCCCATAGAGTGGTGGGAGATGGTGAAGAAAAGAACCAAGGGCTACTTCATTCAGCTGGGGAAACGGAAAGCTCGTGAGAGGCGGGCGAGATATTCCCATCTAAACGCCCGCCTCCAGTGCCTGAGTCTTTTACAGCTCAGAGGCTTCGACCTAGCTGAGGAGGTGGCCCGGGTCAAACTGAGTCTCTCCGCCCTCTATCGGGAGGAGCAAGAGAAGATCAAGGTCCTTTCCAGGGTCCGCATCATGGAGGACGATGAGAAATGCAGCCGCTTCTTCTTCAAGAAAACGAAGGAGAGGCGGCCTGCAATGTCCTCCATGATCGACTCCTCGGGGCAAGAGGTGGAGGGCAGAGAGGCTGTTGAGACAGTGGTGTGGGATTTCTACAGGGAGTTGTACGACCAGAAGGTGGTGGATCAAAATCTGATCCATCACTTTCTGTCCCTGTTGGAGTCCCGCAATGAGGGGGACGAGGAGGAGGAGGAGGATCCAGAGATCACCACCATTGAACTCTCCCAGGTGATAAAGAGTCTTAACTCTGGAAGGACACCGGGTCCCGACGGGATCCCTGCTGAGTTCTATAAGATCTTTTGGGAGGTGCTTAAAGAAGATCTGGCCCAGGTCTTGGGGTCGATGTACAGAGAGTGCAGATTGGCCCCTTCTATGAAGAAGAGTATCCTCTCCCTTCTTCACAAGAAGGGAGACCAAAAAGATCTGAGGAACTGGCGGCCAGTCAGCCTCCTGTGCACCGACTACAAGATACTGGCCAAAGCACTGACGCTCCGGCTGCAGCGGCCACTCCCTCAAGTCGTGGGTCCCGACCAGGTCTGTGGTGCCCGGGGGAGATAGGCGGCCGACAACGCCATGCTGCTCAGGGATGTCGTGGCCTACTCGAACGAGAGAGGGCTTCCCCTGGTCCTAATCAGCTTGGACCAGGAGAAAGCCTTCGACAGAGTGGGCCACGAATACCTGCAGCTCGTCATGGAGAGGATGGGTCTCGCTCTTGGCCTGAGGAGGTGGGTTAAGATCATCTACAGCGGCCTAAGCAGCAGGGTCCTTGTGAACCGCCACCTGACCGAACCATTTCCGGTCAGGTCGGGGGTCCGGCAGGGTTGTCCCCTGTCGGCCCTGCTGTACGTCCTCTGCTTGGAGCCGTTCATGCCGGCGATCCGCCGGGACGTCCGGGTAACAGGTTTCCATCTCCCGGGTTCCGGCGGAGAGCAACTGAAGGCCCTGGCCTATATGGACGACGTGGCCGTGGTTTGCACGGACGCTCCGTCCGTGGCCAGGGTCGAGGAACTGCTGGACGGCTTCTGCAGGGCGACGGGGGCCGCTGTCAACAAGGCCAAGAGCGAGGTCTACCTCTCCAGGGCATGGCCTGTCGGCCGGGGCCCGCCGACCGTGTTCCCTGTGAAGCCGTCTATCAAGGTTCTGGGGATCACGATCGACGGGACCAACACGGGCACCCGGAGCTGGGAGGAGGCCATAGCGAAGGTCCAAAGGAAGATCCACGGCTGGAGCACAAGGACCTTGACGATGGCTGGTAAGGTGCTGGTCGTAAAGGCCATCCTCTTCCCGATACTCCTCTACGTAGGAATGATCTTCCCCCCAGACAAGGTCATCGCAAAATTAGTGACCCGAATTATATTTCGGTTTGTCTGGGGGAGCAAAATGGAGAGGCTGAAAAGAGTGCAGATGGTGAAGGGTACCCTGGATGGAGGCAGGGGGGTCCCGGACGTTGTGCGGCTGATAAAGGCGCAGGGGATGGCCTACGTGGTCAAGAACATCCAGGCTGCTGGCAAGAAAGTGAGTTTTATGAACCGCTTTTATTTTGCCAGCAGCCTGAGACCATTCGGCCTCTGCGCCATGGATAACACCAGGCCGCACTCGTGGGATCCCCCGCCGTTCTACAGGGCGCTCCGAGCCTTTGCGCTCGAAGTAGGCCTCCATAAAGTCGTGCTGGCCTCCTGGGATTATAAGACCATCTGTAGCCAGATGAGATCTACCCAGGAGACCAGCCGGATAGAAGATTTCCCTCCCGAAACCTGCCGGTTTATCTGGGCTAACGCTACGCACGTTTGCCTCACGAACACGCAGAAAGATGTCTCCTGGATGGCTGTGAGTCGGTGTCTCCCCACCCGAGTGTTCATGCACAGAAGGGGCATAGCTCCTTATGACACCTGCCCCTATAAGGGTTGCCTGGGGAAGGAGACGGAGGCTCACATCTTTAGTGAGTGCCCCTCCGCCCACAGGGTCTGGCTCCTGTTTTCTCCGTTCCTCCACAGGTTTGCCGTTCCTGCGCGGGCGACCGCCCAGCAGATCCTGTACGGTCCGGCCAGGGGAATATCATCATCCACCCTGAGGTGCTGGTGGCGTGTCGTCTGCGCAGTGAAGCAGGCACTGTGGGAGGGACGGAACATCTGTCTGTTCAACAAGCAGGAGCTGGACCCGATCGTCATCGCGCGGAGGGGCATGGTGTTCGTAAGAGACTATGTCAATCTGGAGGTCCATCAGAGGGGCAAGGAGGAAGCCTATAAGAACTGGCACATACAAGATCTGGGGGAGCTCAGGATCCCATGATGGGACCCACCTCCGGGGACGGTCAGTTCCCCCTGCTGGAGCCCGAGTCCAAGATCTTTTAAAGATTTTATGGATGATTGTTTTTAAAAAAAAAAGATTTTAAAAATGAATCTTAATTGTTTTTAAAGATTTAGTTGCTTTTAAACCACATTGTTTAGGGTTTTTTGATTTAATTTTGTTATATTCTTTTGTCAAATACATTGACCGTTTTGGATTTAATTTTAAATGCATTGGACCTTTTTTGTTTGTTTTTTATTTTTACCTTTTTAATTGTTTCTTTGTTTTGTCCAATGCATTTTCAGTTATTTTCAATGTATTTGACCTTTATGTTGGTGAGCAGTTTTTGCTTTTATCACGTTTGTTTTGTTGTTTTGGGCACGTTTATTTTGAAGTTAATTGTTTTATTGTTTGTTAAAAATCACAAAGATTTTAAAAATTTTAAGTGATTTTTAAGGATTGATATTTTAATGATTTTAAGTATTAAAAAATTGAATTGTTTTTCTTTTATGTAAAATGTAAAATACTATACCAAATAAACAGTATTTATAAACTACTTGTGAAGGTAAATATAAAGTGTCTTGGGTTTTTCTTGAGTGTTTTGTGTTGAACGGCTCTGTGTACAACCCGTGATGTATCCAGTCTCCCCCCAGCGTCCTTGGCTGGTGTCTTGGTTCACAGAGTGTGGACACAGCTGGCCGAGGGAGGTCTTTGAATGTCCCGGGTCTGTAGCGCACCAAGAGCAGTTGCTGAAGCCCAGTGAGGAGAGGCCCTGGGTCACATGCTGTGGGGAGTGGAAATGTAATCACCTCAGAGAGAGGTACGTGTGTGGGGAACCCTGTGCGCTTGTGCTCTGTGCCCTGTATGATCCGCTCTGTAATAAATCACATTCAACCAGTCTCCATGCCCGTCACTCGTACAGGCTCCCCTCTGACTGGCTCCACGCTGCCCCCGGAGGTGGTGAGGAGGAACACAACACACGCCCCCAGACCGGCGACACGGACACCCTTCCTGGAGATTTTTATTGAGCGGGCAAGGCAGGGGGTACAGTTTGGGTTTTGATTGTTGATGCTTCAAAACAACCGACCAGAATCAATACACACAAGCAGTACTGGTCTCAATCAGTACAACACAACTCAGAAGCCCTGGACGTCCACTTTCACGAGACACACGCGGGCGTTACAGTTCTCCTGGAAAACAGTCTGTGTCAATAAGGGTGGCTCTGTGACCTCTGACCTCTGCTCCTACATTCTCAGTGCTTGTTGCACTTTTATCTGTCTTTGTGCAGAGAAATACATCTAAATATCCAGTTGTTTTGGTTTCCCATCCTGCTACTCTTTCAAGTCACCACAGTGTCTGACAACCACTTGGACTTTTCCAAGGTTAATAATAACAATCATAATAAAGCAAAGCAGCTCGAGCTCGGATGCCTTCAGACGGATTCCTTTTCTCAGGTCTGTCGGTCACAGTAGTTCAGTTAGGGGTGCAATGGGAAGAGCAATTTAGCCTTAGCTATGCATTTGTGCCATGAAACATTTTTTGTACATAATTGTCTTGCATTTCAATTTTAAAAAGTTAGCTATGCTACTGAAATATACTTCAAAAATATAATATACGATACAAACAATAGCTCAGATTTAGTTGAGGCAGCGATCGGCCCTCTTCACCGACTTCACTTCCTGTTTGGTAGCAAATCAATCCGTAGGCCCGGACTGAAGCTGGGGATCAGCTAGTCTCCAGCTCCGCCTCTTTTCACGTCGAAATGGTTACTTACTTAGTTCGCAGCTGGGGATGATCCCGAGACAGTACTGTACTAGCTAGTACACAACTTAGTACAGAGCTCGGCAAGTTCGTTGTCATTGACCCTCCGGGTCTTGTGTCACGGGGCACACTGTGGCCAACTACACCACCGGGTGGCAAAACATTTAATTTAAATCAGATTTCTACCCAGGTCTGTTATTTTGTGAGAGTGGGAAGTAGCACCAGAGGCCAACACTCAGAGAGAAGACAATTTGGAACAGGGTTTATTAAAATATTAAAGACATAAAAACTGAATGGCTAGGGTGCAAAGTAGAACCAAAAAAAAAATAAAAAAAATAGTAATACCACATCAGCCTGTAGGCCGGCAATACACATCCAGGACCAGAAAGGGGGAAAGGGCGGTGTGCATCAAGGACATGCAAACAAGGGTGGTTCAGCCCTCTCACTTTACCAAACAAGGCTCTCCCATATAGCAGGTAAATTCAATAAAACCATCAAGTTGAAAACAGGCCCTAGTTAAAATATTAAAAGATTAGAACCCTGTGTAAATTAAAAATAACTGCCCAGTATAATGAGACAATAGCAGAAGAATAAAACTATTGTATTGGCAATCAAAGGCTCAAAATCAAAATCGCTTTCTTCTGAGCAGTCCGGCTGTTGTACTCGCTCACTGTCCATCTGTAAATCTCCTCTCCTCTCCCAGTGTGGAGACAGTCGATCGCTGGACAGAAGGGACGGCAGCTCGGAGCGACAGTGGGACTCTGTAGGGCGAGGCGTCTGATTTATGTGAAAATTGGGGCCGGGAGTGTGAATGTTGCATGTGAAAGAGCTTCTTCTTTTCGAGATGTAAGCTGTCTTGCAATAAAGGTGGTAAAAAATATTTTGGGAGCATTGCATGGTTGTTGTGAAAATTACATCATAATTACAATCATAAGGTCATGAACAGAGAGGAGAAAAAAGGCAGTGTAGCCTCTAAACTTTATTACATTTACTACTAGTATTCATTTCACATTCACAGGTTTGGAAAGGCATCAGAGAGATGCTGTAAATGTTAAAATTGTGAACAGTTAATCTAAAGTTTTACTTCTTGCATAAGGGAAAACATCTCTCATTATTTTCTTTTAGAAAAAGCTGTTTTTGTTAGTAACTGTTAAATGAGTTGTTACTTTAAAACAAGCATTGCATTTAAACCACATGTGAAAAACTATAGTGATCAGCAGCATTGCACTCACACAGCCTGCTTTTATTTATTTTATTTATTTATTTATTTATTGGCAGACGCCCTTATCCAGAATGACTTACAAAACATAAGAGCAATACAAAGTGCAAAAATACAGTACAGTTCAGAGCATAACGCAATGTATCTAACAATATAACTCTTAATGAGAGAGGACTATTTACTACAATTTAATTACATTCTAACTACATTGTAAAAAGTAGTCAAGTAAACAAGGAAATTATCTGAAGATTCTTCCTCTTTAAATCTAATGCATTGTGGGTGTCTAAAAAAGATGAATAAAGACGACTGGTTTTGGAACAGTTCTTTTTCAGAGGGTTTTTAATATTTTTTTTTTCAGAAATGAATAAGATAAATAACAATTAAAACAACAACAACAACAATAATAATAATTTTACATTAATTTTTCTGTTTTCAAACCCGTCGTGTGAATCATCCACACAGACACACTTGCTGATGCAAGATGTTTATTGAGCCGCAAAGCCAAGGGCAGGAGAGTTACAGTGAGAGTGAAGTGCCCACAGAGCAGAAGAGATCAGGGGCAGGAGGGGCCGAGTCAGTTCCAGTCCAGATCGCCTCGTTCAGCTGAATAAGTCACGGCCTTGAGGAGGTCTGAGCCCTCCTTGACTGAGAGGTTGTATGACAATTATAAGGATCACACTCTTGTACTACGTATCTAAAACATATATTTATTGTCCTGTATGTGAAAGAGCAAACTGTAAAAATGCATCCTGGGACTTTGCTAGTTTGATCTCATTGTTATGTTTGTGTTTTTCGGGTGGACCTGAAAGCTGCTATATGAAATAAATAAATACATGATTATTATATATAAACTTCAGAGACTGCTGCTCTCCAGGACCAGGACCGTTTTAAGTTTTGTGTATTTAGCTTTATTTTATTAAAAAATATTGCTTTTATGACACAAATTATGTTTATTATTGTTAGATCAAGTGCTTGACTGAATTAATCCTGCATGTTTAGATATGAATTCACCTTAAGGGGTCCCCCTATAAAACCTACTGCATTGTGGGTCTCCAGAACCGAGGGGTGGGGCTACGCATGCTACAGCCTTGCTATTTGTTTCTCTTTTTCATGCTAATTAATCAAATGCACCGGCTTATGTTTATCTTCACAGCTGAGGGAGATATTACCATGTGTCTGATTTGCGCGGTAGATACAAATGGGATCAGCCTCCATGTACTCGGACAACTGGAGTTTGCACACGGTCTTGTTGAATTTCTTTCTATGCTTGCTCTCTCTCACTTATACAGCTCACATGTTGATCTCTGCCTTGCACAGAAGCCTCTCTTTCTGCATGACCCTTTTAGATATCATGAACATCATTTATTTATGCCTAACAAAAGTAAGACATGCTGTACAAATTTAACTGAAAGCTTAAACATCTACTCACTCTTTTTTAATCACTAACCTTCATCAGACATGCTCCCACAGCCCTGCCAGCCTCCAGCTTCTTTCCCTCATTCTTGTCGGCCGTGTTTTGACATGTATTGTTATTAAACTCATATTTACAGTAACTCAAGGCTTAACAGGTGATTAATCAGTTTAAGTTTTAATTTGTTTGTTTGAACTGGTAAAATCTTAATTTCTCAACGGATTGGCCTTTCTTGAAGAATTGCCGTATATCCATCTAATGTTAGTCGTTAGCTACCCTACAGTTGAGAAATTGAGGATAATACAATGACATTGTGAGCAACACTATGTCACCTTTTCTACACATGACCTACTGATAATTGTTTTGCAATGGCCTACTGAATGAAGCAATTGAGTATGAAAAGATATGTGCATGATTTTACATCATCTGTCTCATTTATAGCCTGGCACAGATAGCAAAACTACATTAAATACAACATTAATTAGATATCATCACCACATAACTTTGAATGTCATAATGTCATAATGTAGAATTTAAAAGACACCGTTAGCGTTACCGTTAGCTAGCTCGCAACGTCTGTTACACTGTAACTTATAGGCAGCGTCACATAAAAACGTATTGGTTAACAAAGCTTTGATTATGACTTTTGATTAAGTCTACAGTAGTGAATACTCTCTCACTCTCTCTCTCTCTCTCTCTCTGTTCTAACTGACCACACATTCACATAGTAGCTTATCTGCATGAATCCATCGTCCGCTTTGGGAGAAGATGGAGAGCTTTCACTTGCAGGAGTGCAGCACTACTTTATGACTGACCATTTTCTTTCACATGATTTAGAAACAATAAGAGTACTCTGCATGGCTGATGCTTGTTAAGCCCATGAAAACCGGCCAGCGAGTTTTGATCAGGCACATCAGATCCCCAGAGAGACCCCTCTTACCTCTGCGTTGAATCCTCAGTCAGAAGTTGAGAGCAGCGATGGAGATGGCAGCGCAGGCGGCACTGTGCTGCCTCTCGAGCCCCTGCAGATTTATAGATGCCCCCCCCAGTGGACCACACTTTCCACCCCTCTCTCTGAGTCGGGCTGAGTCTCAGTCACAAAGCCGAGGTGACAACATTGAGACCTGGTCCCGCTGCGCCAGCGTGCGTGTGAATGTGTGAGAGTGTGTGAGTGTCACAGTTCGTGTGAATGTGTGAGAGGGGAAGCGTGCTTGGCGTAGCCAGGCCAGATGTGGTTGGTTGAGTGTGATAGGACCGGTGATAAGATCTCTGATTCTCTTGTGATCTTTGAGAAGGCAGGACGGTCCCTGCAGAGCCAGGACTCAGACCTGCATCGTGCTCAGAAGTGTGTTTACTGATGTCATCACTGATCAGTGTGAGTAAGGACGCCCATGCTGGGGGGCTTCAGAGCCGCAGGGTAAATGAGTGACACTGAGACAGGGCCAGGGAGCCCAGGTCCTGCAGACCTACCAGGTCAAAGCTCAGCTGCTGGACTGAGAGATCTAATTGCATAGCCGGACCAATCAGTGGTGTTTCCTGGTCCGGCACGAGCTCCCAATTACTCTGGAACTGATTCTTTCACTTAATTTCCTGTGATTTCTGAGAGGTTCAGCAAATTGTATTTGTAGAGCTGATAACCTTGACTGTGGTGAAGGACTCGAGATGTGAGACCACAATCCTGTCTGACTGGAACTCAAAGCACAGGACAACACAACACACCCCCAGGACTGGAACTGACATCCCCTGACCTGGACAGAGGGACCAGAGGGACACTAGTGGACAGAGGAGTGTGGGAGAGGAGGGAGTCAGATGGGGGAGGGGAGAGAGAGAGAGAGAAAGAGAGAGACAGGACAGGACAGGACAGGACAGGAGAGGGGAGAGTTTACAGAGATGGGGAGAGGGGCATGAATGTAAAGAGGGGAGAGGGGTGTTTAGAGAAGGAATCAACAGTGACTTATGAAGAAAAGAAACAGGAAAGTGGATCTGAGTGTATTCAAAGCGATTTGTTTATTGCTGCATTTATTTATTTGTATAATTTAATTTTCTTTCATTATCTCTAATCGAGCACAGAGGAGCATTGTGATCACAGCGCAGCAGTGCAAGGCCGGGCCCCGGAGCGGGAGCCACAGCTCGAACTCGGGGCGACAGCAGGGCTCTACGGCTCGTCCATCTGTTTGTGGTTCAGGCGTCTGTCCGAGTGCTGTCCTATATGAGGCCCGGCACCAGAGGCGGGTAAGAGAGGGGAGTGCGGGTGAAGCATCTCCGAGAGCTGGGGAAAAGCAAGCTGGGCCCTGCGGTTACAAGATACTCATAAAATCTCTGTTGTAATGGATTGGATTGCCATTGCGGCAGGTTATATTGATGTAGCCCATTTTGAGCTCAGTTATGTAGTTGCAAGATCTTGTCCCGTCTTGTTTACAGACTGTCAGATGAAAGGTGGCTTTGCTCAGGTGACGTGTCGCCTGGATACATTTGTATGTGTGGGATCTGGCAGACGTCAGTTATCTTTTTATTCTTTTTTTCGTGGATGAAGGTGTTTATTGGCTTACAGGTTTGCCCCTCGTTTATCTCTTTCATCTTTTTGGCACATAAATCTAATTCACATTCCCTTTGTTTTTTCTTGACCCAGTGTTGAACTTTTCCAACGGTGTCCCTCTCCCTGGTTTCTGTCGTAATCAGAAGGAAAAAAACACATCCTAGAATTACATCTGCTGTTTTCGTTGTTATTTTCCTGCTCTTTCTGCTCACTCGACCGCAGTATTAAGGTTGGCTAGTGCAGCCCAATAGGATCTAGAGGATTGTTACTGCATCAGAGCAGGGCTGTCTCCTACCCCACAGTCCAGTCCAGCATGGCCCCAGTCCATCAGGTTTGTCAAAATTGTGTTCATTTTCACTCTTAGATCTAAAGGACTTAGAACTACATTGAAAACATTCAGTGTTTATTCAAGGACAACAACTTTGTGTTCAAATTTACCAAATTACAACACAATAATGTCTATTTTTTACACAATTATGGGTTTTTCCCCACACAGATTTGTGTTAAAGACTCATTATTGTGATGAATTTTAATATGAGGTGTGTTGTCCTTGAACAAACACAGTTGTTGTAACAGAGTTAAAAATGACATTCATTAAAATGTGAGTTTCACCAAAATGAGTTCTAAGAGTTCTACGAGAGTTCAGCCAGTAGCTGGTTCTGATGGGCAATGGAGAGTTGGGTTGGACTGAAAGCCAGCCAGTACTGTAGCTGTCCAGTACCAGAGACACAGACCCCTAGTGCACCACAGTGCTCAGTGACCGGCAGTATTGAACTGATTAAACACCGCAGCTCCCTGCAGCTCCCTGCAGATACGATACCTCATCCTCAGTCTCCTCGGCGCCGGGCTGCAGGAACTGGCCGCCTGAGAGGGGCAGGAGCAGGAGGGTCAGCGGCATCGTCCTTCAGCGGTCACCTGCAGGACAGTGGGCAGCACGGGTCAGAGCACAGCAACGGAGGGACGAGGAGTCAAGCGAGAGAGGTGCTATACGATGGGCTCCTGGGGGCCCCACTGTGGATTTCTGTTCCCAGTCGAGCTCTCAGTGAATGGAACAATTAATTGTACTAATAATTGGCCTCACCTGAGCTCTGTCACTTCAGTGATTTAAAGCAGCTGCAGATGTCAAGTATAAATGATACCAGGCTCTTGAGTTCTCCCACGGTCTGTAAGATAAACCATTATAAGGATCAGATGAGGGCGACCTGTAAGTAATACCCATGTGTGTATATATACAGTATTAGGGCTGTCAAACTTTTTTTTATCTCAATTAATCTCAAATATTCACCAATTAATCGTTATTAATGGCGTATTTAATCATATAGTAAAATGACATGGAACATTTGCATTGTATATGAGTGTAATTCTAGCAGAATTGGTGTAAAATAATCCCAAGGAAATCCTTTAATCAATCCAGAACAAGGGTGTCCCCTTTCTCCCTGTAATTTAACTAAACTGAAAAAGTGAATAAAGTTAAAATACAATCTGCATCGTATAGACTTTTAAAGGCATGGGCTCAATATAGGAACTAAACCCATAGCAGTCTACTGCAGGTCACCTGCGTCTTCTCACTGAGCCACTGAGCCACATTCACAAGATAATGCTGCTCTTCTGTGATTATAACTGACGCCTCTGGCACTTTGAACGGGTGTGTTTTAGCTGATAGTTGAAATGCACCTTCACAGAGATCACACACCACCCTGTGTTTATCTGTTGAACCTGAAAATGTTTAAAACAGAAACAATCATTCATCAACCCACCCTTTCTCACATCACTGTCGCATCTGTGGTTCGAGTACGGCCTCAAAATAGAGAAACGCGATTAATTGCGTTAAAAAATATTAACACGTTATTTTTTTTTAATAACGCTTTAACGGCAGCCCTATATATATATGATGTGCACACTATCGCACTATAAGCTTTTGTTTTTCACTTGCAATAGTGCAGCATTACTTTAAGATGGATTATGTTTTTTTCACATGATTTAAAAATAATAAGATTTATCTGACTTGGGGTCTAGAGGTCATTTCTGACACTGTACTGTACTTAAGTATGTATTTGTGCCTACTTTTTCCCCATTTCAATTATAAATACATTTGTTTTACTTTAAACATTACTACATTTCCCACAGACCCCGTTACTGGTATAATCAGAGGGAGGAATTACACAGACCTACGTATAATGAACATGTTTCAGGTTAGCAAGACAAATCAGGCTGAAGCTTAATCACCACCAGTCGTTTCTAGTCTTTTGGGGGCCCTAAGCAGGATTTGATTTGAATCCATCTCCTAACTGGAGCCCACTATGCACAACATCAAACTAGCATAGGCTTAAGCCCACGCACACATATGTACGAACAAACATGGTACTTGGCTGAGCTGAGGGTGCTCCTCCACAACACTTCCACAGTGCTCCTGAGGTGCTACATGCATTACAACTTTATGGTCACAGCATGTTGTGAATGAGAAATTATTTTCACATGTGATGCATTATACACAATTGCTGGCATACGATCTGGAGCTGTCACATTACAGTAACAATCTACCTGTTCGTTAATCTAAAGTAGACCTACATTTCCTAATCCATTTTTTTTACAATGATATACTATCAGTGGTTTACAATTTTTTTAAAATTGTAATCAGTCAGCAGCTCCACCTCATGTTTAGTGTGAAGCAGGGCTGTCCTGAAGTGTCCGTTTTTCATTTTTTAAATTCGACGGTTTGGAACTCCTTACCAAACGAAGGTTCGAAGCTTCGTTGGTGCTAATTAGCATAATATCGATGGCGTCACATTGGCTACTAGTGCAAACATTTGAATGAAAATCCTACTTTTTTTTCCAGGTAATTCATATAAACAAAATAAAACATGCCCTTGTAGTTTCAAATAAGTCATCTCGAACAGTAATGAGGTTTTTACTTATTTTTTTACGAGCAACTTATTGATATATTGATTTTACTTGCATGAAACATGTTACCCTTTCAGTTAAAGTCAGGACAGTCAAGAGGTCTAGGGCTGGTACACGGAACAAGAATGCAAACTCATGGTCAAGAAACGGTCAGATGGTCGTGGGGTGAGGCAGACAGGAGAGTCTGAAGAACACTGGTCAAAGAATTCATTCATTTTTAAAAGTCATTTTAAAAGGCAATCATTCATAAAAGGATTAAAAGATCTTGGACTCGGGCTCCAGCAGGGGGAAATGACCGTCCCCGGAGGTGGGTCCCATCATGGGATCCTGAGCTCCCCCAGATCTTGTATATGCCAGTTCTTAAAGGCTTCCTCCTTGCCCCTCTGATGGACCTCCAGATTGACGTAGTCCCTCACAAACACCATGCCCCTCCGCGCGATGACAATCGGGTCCAGCTTCTGCTTATTGAATAGACAGATGTTCCATCCCTCCCACAGGGCCTGCTTCACTGCGCAGACGACACGCCACCAGCACCTCAGGGTGGATGATGTCAATCCCCTGACAGGACCATATAGGATCTGCGGTCGCCCGCACAGGAACGGCAAACCTGTGGAGGAACGGAGAAAACAGGAGCCAGACCCTGTAGGCGGAGGGGCACTCTCTAAAGATGTGAGCCTCCGTCTCCTTCCCCAGGCAACCCTTATAGGGGCAGATGTCATAAGGGGCTAGGCCCCTTCTGTGCATGAACACTTGGGTGGGGAGACACCAAGTCACAGCCATCCAGGAGACATCTTTCTGCGTATTTGTGAGGCAAACGTGCGTAGCGTTAGCCCAGATAAACCGGCAGGTTTCGGGAGGGAAATCTTCTATCCGGCTGGTCTCCTGGGTAGATCTCATCTGGCTAGAGATGGTCTTATAATCTCAGGAGGCCAGCACGACTTTATGGAGGCCTACTTCGAGCGCAAAGGCTCGGAGCGCCCTGTAGAACGGCGGGGGATCCCACGAGTGCGGCCTGGTGTTGTCCATGGCGCAGAGGCCGAATGGTCTCAGGCTGCTGGCAAAATAAAAGCGGTTCATAAAACTCACTTTCTTGCCAGCAGCCTGGATGTTCTTGACCACGTAGGCCATCCCCTGCGCCTTTATCAGCCGCACAACGTCCGGGACCCCCCTGCCTCCATCCAGGGTACCCTTCACCATCTGCACTCTTTTCAGCCTCTCCATTTTGCTCCCCCAGACAAACCGAAATATAATCCTGGTCACTAGTTTTGCGACGACCTTGTCTGGGGGGAAGATCATTCCTACGTAGAGGAGTATTGGGAAGAGGATGGCCTTTACGACCAGCACCTTACCAGCCATCGTCAAGGTCCTTGTGCTCCAGCCGTGGATCTTTCTTTGGACCTTAGATAAGGCCTCCTCCCAGCTCCGGGTGCCCGTGTTGGTCCCGTCGATCGTGATCCCCAGAACCTTGATAGACGGCTTCACAGGGAACACGGTCGGCGGGCCCCGGCCGACAGGCCATGCTCTGGAGAGGTAGACCTCGCTCTTGGCCCTATTGACAGCGGCCCCCGTCGCCCTGCAGAAGCCATCCAGCAGTTCCTCAACCCTGGCCACGGACAGCGCGTCCATGCAGACCACGGCCACGTCGTCCATATAGGCCAGGGCTTTCAGTTGCTCTCCGCTGGAACCCGGGAGATGGAAACCTGTCACCCGGACGTCCCGGCGGATCGCCTGCATGAACGGCTCCAGACAGAGGACGTACAGCAGGGCCGACAGGGGACAACCCTGTCGGACCCCCGACCTGACCGGAAATGGTTCGGTCAGATGGCGGTTCACAAGGACCCTGCTGCTTAGGCCGCTGTAGATGATCTTAACCCACTTCCTCAGGCCAAGAGCGAGACCCATCCTCTCCATAACGAGCTGCAGGTATTCGTGGCCCACTCTGTCGAAGGCTTTCTCCTGGTCCAGGCTGATTAGGACCAGGGGAAGCCCTCTCTCGTTCGACTAGGCCACGACATCCCTGAGCAGCATGGCATTGTCGGCCGCCGATCTCCGCCGGGCACCGCAGACCTGGTCGGGACCCACGACTTAAGGGAGTGGCCGCTGCAGCCGGAGCGTCAGTGCTTTGGCCAGTATCTTGTAATCGGTGCACAGGAGGCTGACTGGCCGCCAGTTCCTCAGATCCTTTGGATCTCACTTCTTATGAAGAAGAGAGAGGATACTCCTCTTCATAGAAGGGGCCAGTCTACCCTCTCTGTACATCGACCCCAAGACCTGAGCCAGATCTTCCTTAAGCACCTCCCAAAAGATCATATAGAATTCAGCAGGGATCCCATCGGGACCCGGTGTCCTTCCAGAGTTAAAACTCTTTATCACCTGGGAGAGTTCAGTGGTGGTGATCTCTGGATCCTCCTCCGCCTCCTCGTCCCCCTCGTTGCGGGACTCCAACAGAGACAGAAAGTGATGGATCAGATTTTGATCCACCACCTTCTGATCGTACAACTCCCTGTAGAAGTCCCGCACCACTGTCTCAACAGCCTCTCTGCCCTCCACCTCCTGCCCCGAGGAGTCGATCATGGAGGACATTGCAGGCCGCCTCTCCTTCGTTTTCTTGAAGAAGAAGCGGCTGCACTTCTCGTCGTCCTCCATGATGCGGACCCTGGAAAGGACCTTGATCTTCTCTTGCTCCTCCCGATAGAGGGCGGAGAGACTCAGTTTGACCCGGGCCACCTCCTCAGCTAGGTCGAAGCCTCTGAGCTGTAAAAGACTCAGGCGCTGGAGGCGGGCGTTTAGATGGGAATATCTCGCTCGCCTCTCGTGAGCTTTTCGTTTCCCCAGCTGAATGAAGTAGCCCTTGGTCCTTTTCTTCACCATCTCCCACCACTCTATGGGAGAATCAAAAAGGTCCTTCAGGGTCCTCCACTCCTCGAGGCGTCTGCTAAAGGTCTTAATAACACGAGGGTCATCGAGCAGAGAGGTGTTGAGCTTCCAGACCCCAGACCCCGACTCCCGTGTGCTCAGGATGAGCACCTCTGTCGTCAGGAGCCTGTGGTCTGAAAAGAAGACCGCCTCCGAAGACATGGCGGTCCTCTCCAGTGGCTTACTGAGGAGGACGAGATCTATCCTGGAGAAGGAGGAGCCAGAATAACTCACCCAGGTGAACAAGGGGACCAGGTCCCGACCTGCGTCGCAGAGTTCAAAGTCCTCCACGAACGCAGCGAGGTCCCTGCTGGATCTATCGTTGCGGGGCTTACTCCGGTCTACATCCCTCAGAGCACAGTTGAAATCACCTGAAATGATAACCAGTAAGGTGCCGATCAGGAGCGGGCGTAGCTGAGGGAGAAAGAGGACTCTCTCTCTCTGGCTGGTGGGGGCATAGACATTGACCAGCCTCAATACAGCCCCCTTGTATTTAAGGTCGAGGCTGGCCAACCTGCCCGCCTCTATCACCCTAAATTTTTTTACTTCTATGAATGGGTTTTTCAGGAGTACGGCAATCCTGTCCGCTCGGGACACGTTGGACCCCGACCAGAAGGAATCACCTAGGGTCCAAGTGTCCCGGAGATCTTTATATTCTTTTTGGAACGGGATGCCGCATTCCTGTAAACAGATGATGTCTGCTTTCATTCCAGCCAGAGCGTTTAAAACATCGGCCCTCTTTTTCACCTCAGCAATGCTCCTCACGTTTATAGATATAATTGTTAAAACCATAATGGCAGTGAGGGCAATTACCCGCTCCGTAACAATCATGTAAAGAAACCCTCCTCTTCCCCACTTCTCACTTCTCCCTCACCTAGCTTAGCGCTCGCACCCATCATTTCAACCATTTGCCTCACCGCTTGATCCTCTAGGAAGACTATGTGGGGGGCTCGGCTCCCGCCACCCAGTAAGGCTGGCGAAACTCCACTGGGCTCAGGGCCCGCGGTGCTGGAGGTTCTCCCTGGTTCCCTTGTAGCTGAGGCCCGATGAGCAGATGGCAGGGCAGAGGCCTTGTGTGCGACTGAGGAGAAGACTGGATAGACCCCGCTAGTCGTTCTTTTACCTAATGGTGGGGGAGGGGGTGGTTTCTCCCTTCCCGGCTGTCTGTTGCCGCAGGCCTCCTCCCTCAGCACCAGTGACTCTGCCATTGCGGCCCTGAGGTCTTCTGGTCAAAGAAGGTTGAAAACACAGGCTGCCCCAAAACCCCCCTCCAAAAATCAAGGTAGGAAAGCTCAGTAATGTCACAGAAAATGCAACAAGACCTAGCACCGGGAGTGGGGAACAAAGGTTACACATAGAGAGTTCTGCTTAACAAGGAGATGAGCGGCAGGTGTGGTAATTGATCAGAAGAGCAGGGAGTGATGATTCAATAACTGATTGGAGATGAGTGGGGAATCCAGAGAGAACATGGCAATAGTGGAGCAAGTGTGACCTCTGGTGGAGATGAGGATGTAGGGTGGGCTCAGGAAACTACACAATGCCTGCTGACACCACAGTGGCAATTGAGGGCCTTTTTATGACGGTTTCAATCTTCGTTATATCCAGCCACTTGTATTTAAGTAATGGGCACTATACAAATCTAATGTTTTAATTTAGATAGTGGGACATGGTGTGGGTTAGTATTGCAACGCTTGTGGGGGTTTCCAAGGAGTAGAATCATTTTATTTATTATTACTGCAGGCACTGAACACACTCACACACTGACCCGTTCTTCCGCCTCCCTTCACCTTGTAGCCCCTCTCCCTACACTCCTCCCACCAGCTTTATCCCATTGACCCTTTATTGGGTGCGGTGGCGTTACAGTATTCACACACTGTCCATTTCTATCAACAAGAGAACACAAATCGATTTGATTGTCATGTGACTGTCAGTCAACAAAGGTCCTGACTGATATTTACACACTCTCCAAGTTTAAATGGTAAAACTCGCTATAGATGCGAAAACACAACCACCATGTTATAATACAAAGCTATTTGCTGGCAGGGAAGGTGAACCTGGAATGACCAGTTAGCCAGCAAGCTATCTGCTTAATCTGTCATCCTCATTAAACAGTTACTTAGCCAGTAAGCAAGCTACTGTACAGCAATTAAAACAAAGCATATACAAATAACATTACAATACCTTTCTCTTGCGCTTTCTCTAATTTTTTAAGTTTTATTTATTTTGCCACAGAATGGTATGTTTTTTCCGACATAATAATTTGGTCTGATCGCAATCCTAAAATATATATTTTTCTTATTTTCTCCCACACCCAAACTGTTAGGATGCTTGCGCTACGCAGCCGCAGATCGATGGCAGGTGTCTATCTTACATTATGGTTTGACTCCATGATGCCCCTGGGCACGACTCGCTCATGAACAACATCTGTAAAGTGTTTGAAAACGCATCACTGTGATCATTTATGAAAATCACTCATAAAAACTCATGGAAAATATATTTGATTAATCAAGTAATATTTGCTTTTGCTAGGCGGACCCCTAGCGGCCAGGGGGCTGTATCGCTTTGTCTAGAAACGGCTCTGACCAGCGTTATAGTGAATCAATCAGTTTGCCCTTATTTGCGGCACAAATTCGCTCCCTGGCACTGTTACTAGATTGAAGGTTTGTTGTGGCGTTAGCCTGGCCGAAATAGTGTCACCCAGAGATAGTCCGAAAAAACCTGCCACATTTTGCACCAGCTAGCCTGACCAGTGAGTTCCGGTAAGAAAAACTGGAAATATTAGGCATATATAAATGACTCATTTTATTCGATTACCTGAGTCGATTATCTGACGTCTATGTTTATAGTATAACGTTACCCTTTGTTAATACTGAATACAGACGAAATAAATGTCCAGATTTGTGCGTGAAAAACATTTATTTTTGTTGCACATGATATTCCTCAAGATAAAATCAAGCAACAGTTAAAAATACATTGATTGTTTAAATAAAAGGATAGGTTAAAACAGTGGTTCTCAACCCCGGTCCTGGAGGAGCTCCTACGCTGCTGGTTTTTGTTCTGACCGAGCTCTCAATTACTTAATTGAACTAGTACTTCCCTAAATCAGAGCCTTTTCATTATTTTTAAAAGTAGGGGTTTTAAGTAAAGTATATTATTGTATAAGGAACTTTTTATCTTATTAAAGAATCAACTTTTCTTCAGGTACAAATGCAACCAAATTATTTATTCAATTAAGGGTTCAATTAAGTAATTGAGAGCTGGGTTGGAACAAAAACCAGCAGAGTAGGGGCTCCTCCAGGACTGGGGTTGAGAACCACTGGCTTAAAACATCAAATGAATCCCCTTTATGAGTCTCGCACACAAACACATTGCTAACATCACAATATAAACCTTTTTACTTTCACTCCAGTGTACTTTCACTTGTGAGTACTCTTTACACCACTGCCAGAGAGACCCCTCTTACCTCTGCTCTGAATCCTCAGTCAAAGTTGAGAGCAGCGATGCAGACGACAGCCCAGGCGACACTGTTCTGCCTCTGAAGCCCCTGCAGCTTTATAGATGCCTGACGCCGGTCACGGGTTCGGTGATGCTTTCAGCTCAGTGACGGGAGCTCAGCTGGACCAGAGACCGACAGGACAGCGGCCCCCCATCTCTCTCTCTCTCTCTCTCCCTCTTTGCCTCTCCCTGTCTCTTCCCTCCTCCTCTCTCCCTCTCTTTCTCACTCCCCCCGTCCCCCTCTCTCTCTCTCACACACACAGAACAGTGATTCAAATAAATCCCCACTGAAGCCCTGGTCAGTGTGGTCCCAGTCTGACCCGTCTCCTCTCTGTCTCTAAATGGAGACCCTTGGTTGGGCTGCTAATGGACCTCTAAGCCTCGGCTCTCTCTCAGCAGGGCTCTGCCAGATCCTCGCCGTGTGGCGCAGCGTGCGTGGGCTCTCTCTCTCTCTCTCTCTCTCTCTCTGACTGATAGGTATCCATCCCCCTCCTCTCCTCCCTGATATCAATGCAACCCCCCTTCCTGCCCTCCGCCTCTCATCTCCCTCCTCTCCTTCACTCCCCTGACATTCGCCATGGACTGGAACTCTTACGGTACTGTCTGCAAATCTGTCTGTCTGTCCATCTCTCTCTGTATGTCTCTGTCTGTGTGTCTCTGTGTGTGTGTGTGTGCCTGTCCGTCTGTCTCTGTATGTCTCTGTCTGTCTATGTCTCTGTCTGTCTCTCTGTCTGTCCATCTGCCTCTGTGTGTCTCTGTCTGTCTCCCCGACTGTCTCTGTGTGTCTGTGTGTCTCCCAGTCTTTCTGTCTGTCTGTCTCTCTTTCAAATTCAGTGTTTGTCTGTCAGTCTGTAGGTGTCTATCAGTCTTTGTTAATGTATTTTATGTATGTATATGTGTGTATTATTATTATTAATAGTAATACACATTTTAACAGGTGTATTTATCCAGGGCATCTTGTAGTGGGTTGCTGGCGACTTCAGTATAAAATAATATTAACCACACGGTATAGAGGACACAGTAAAGGTCTCAGAGAGGATTATAGTGGTCTACAGGGGTTAATTCAAAGAGATATGACTTATATGTGTGTGTGTGTGTGTGTGTGTGTGTGTGTGTGTGTGTGTGTGTGTGAGTCGATATGTGTCTGTGTGGTTCCTTGTGTCTGTTGGTCTTTCTCTGTCTGTCTGTGTGTGTCTCTCGTCTTCTGTCTTGTGTGCATGTCTGTGTTACAGTCTGTGTGTTCTTCTGTGGCCGTGTCCTTTGCCGTGACCGTTCAACCAGCCCTAATGCCAGTGTGTTTTACTCGCGGTGCAGATTTCGACTCCCTGGACGTCTCCCTATTGACTCCCAACAGCAAGGACATCCTCAGCCAGGCCCTGCAGGCCACCTTCGCTGGGTTTGCCAAGGAGCAGTCTGGCCTGGGTTTCCCGGCAGGTACGGGGGCAGTGGGGGTCTCAGACTGGCCTGGGTTTCCCCGCAACTAAGGGGGTACTGGGGGTTTCGTTTAGCCCTCAGGCTCAGATGGTAGAGGACATGCTGAGAGGCAAAGACACAGGTGGACAGAGACACAGACGGAGACGGACACAGAGATAGAGACAGACGGACACACACATTAGACCATCTGCCTCACTTTCTCTCTCTCTCTCTCTCTCTCTCTCTCTCTCAGACCCTTCCCTGTGGTCGCAATGGGAGGTGAGCCACTGGCTGGACTGGTGCCAGGCGGAGTTCGGCCTACAGAGCCTGGGCCCCACTTTGAGAGGCCTGAGGGGCAGCGAGCTCCTGGCGCTGGGCAGGGAGGGCTTCCTGACGCTCACCTCCGACTGCACGGCCGGAGAGATCCTGTGGGAGCACCTCGAAACAATGCAGAGAGGTGACGGAAGGCAGGGTGGGGGAGGTGGAGGGTGTAATGATAAGGCTATGGCATATCACGGTGCATGAAAGGGAGCAGGCAGCAACGCGTCAGTGCCAGGGAGGTCAGTTAGAACCCAGATCTGGTCTCAGTCCTGCAGGCCTTCTAGGTAAATCAACGAGAGAGAGAGAGGGAGAGACATTACCAGAGGCTGCAGGAAACTGTGCTGTTCTTCTGCCAGTGTCCACCAGGTGGCAGCACAGCCAGTGGCTACAGAGCATCAGGGTGGTCAGTTCTCAGGGAACGTTAAGGGAGTTAAGTGACTGACACCATGACTGACTGACCGACACCCTGACCAACACCCTGACTGACACACTGACTGATAAACTGACTGACACACTGACTGACACACTGACTTAATTACTGACTCTCTCACTGTCTGTGGTCGGTGTTGTCCAGACTGTGCTGTGGAGTGCACCCCCCCAGGCTTCCACTCGCACCCCCGGCCCGGCGGCCCCCCAGTCCTCTGTGTCCCGGAGCTGCCTACAGGTAAGACATCCACACTGCGCTCATCTGTGTCCGTCTGCTGGGTTAATTTAGATTCTGACTAAATGACTTTTTTTACAGTTTCTAAGTGACTGTTTTTAAAGATTTAGTTGTTTTTAAAACACTCATTGTTTAGGGCTTTTTTGGTTTAGTTTTGTTCTATTTTTTTGTCAAATACATTGTCCGTTTTGGATTTAATTTTAAATGCATTGGACCGTTTTTGTTTGTTTTTTATTTTTACCTTTTTAATTGTTTCTTTATTTTGTCCAGTGCATTTTCAGTTATTATCAATGTATTTGACCTTTTTGTTGGTAGCAGTTTTGCTTTAATCACGTTTGTTTTGTTGTTTTGTGCACTTGTTTATTTGAAGTTAAGTATTTTGTTTTCGTTAAATCACTAAGATTTTAATTTTTTTTAAGTGATTTTAAGAATTGATTTTTATTTTTTTTTAATCATAAGTATTAAAAATTTGAAATGTTTTTATTTGAAAATGTAAAATACTTTAAACAATAAAACAGTATTAATTTAGATTCTGCACAGTCTACAGGAAATGACACCTTGATTTGTGTTTCATTGTCAATCTGTACCGTTCCTGTCTCTCTGTCTGCCTGTCTGTCTGTCTCTTCCATAGTCTCTTCAATACCTGGCAAGGCTGATTACCCAGAACTCCCCAGCTTCCTGCCTGAGTATCCCCAGCTCCTCTCCCTTGACCCCATGACCTCTGGACATGAGGAGTACTTCCAGGTCAAGCAGAAAGCCTTTCCCAGGCCACCAGAACTTACCCCCCCACCCCAGATGCCTTTAGACGGGTCAGGTGAGGATCTTTGTATTCCTTAAATTGAACATCTAGTCGCTTATTAAAATCAAAATACATGTATTTATAATATGGATATATTTATATATAATAATAATAATAATAATAATAATAATAATAATAATAATAATAATAATAACACGGAATGTGGGTCAGAGGTCACAGGTTGTGACCTGCACCAAGCCCCGCCTTCTGACTGGATTGGCCACCTGCAGAAGGAGGAGGAGCCAGAGTCGGGGGAGTGTCATGTGAAGCCCCTCCCCCTATCCCGCCCGCACGGGACGTTCAAGGACTTCGTGGGGGAGAGGCGGGACCTCACGGGGGCCAGCAGAGCCGTGGTGCCGGCAGCCATCTTGGCCGGATATACTGGTAGGACTCAGACAGCTGGGATCGCCAGTTTAATTGACGCGTTTTAGTTTTTACTCCGCTGCTCTGTGGCCCCCAGGTTCAACTTGTCCCTCCTCCTCCTCTCTCTCTCTCTCTCTCTCCCCTCAGGGAGCGGCCCCATACAGCTGTGGCAGTTCCTACTGGAGCTGCTCACTGACCGGTCCTGTCAATCATACATCAGCTGGACTGGGGACGGCTGGGAGTTCAAGCTGAGTGACCCTGACGAGGTAAGCGCACGCAGTGCATGATGGGAAGGGGTAGGACTCACAGACCTAGGTGTGTATCAGGCCATTTCTGTGTCTCTTTGTGTCTCTCTGTGTGTCTGTATCTCTGTATGTCTCTGTGTGTGTCTGTGTGTCTCTTTGTATCTGTGGCTCTATCTCTCTGCCTGTCTGCATCTCTGTGTCGCTCTGTGTCTCTCTGTGCGTCTCTGTCTCTGCGTGTCCCTGTCTCCCTCTCTCTCTGAGCTCTCTCTGCGTGTCTGTCTGTCTGTCCGTCAACCTGCAGGTGGCCCGGCTCTGGGGTCGGCGCAAGAACAAGCCCAAGATGAACTATGAGAAGCTGAGCCGCGGCCTGCGCTACTACTACGACAAGAACATCATACACAAGACGGCCGGCAAGCGCTACGTGTACCGCTTCGTCTGCGACCTGCAGGGGCTGCTGGGATACGAGGCGCGGGAGCTGCACGCCCTGCTGGGGGTCTGTCCCGAGCAGCAGGATTAGGAGCAGAGGAAGACTGGGGTCCCCACAGTGCTGTCTCCAGCCCTATACTATACTATACTACACTATACTATAGTCCACAGAGAGAGGATGAGGCTGAGATGGTGTTTAAAGACAGAAGTAGAAGAGAGAGAGAGAGAGAGAGAGAGAGAGAGAGAGAGAGAGAGAGAGAAAGATTGTTATTTTAGAGTGTTTGTTGTTTTCTAAGGTGTGGGAGGCGACTACTAAGGTACTGGGAATGAGGAATGTTTTATACTACAGTATACTGTAGTACATTGTGATATAGGACTTACTACAGTACAACAAATGCTATAGTGCACTGTTTTATGCCATAATACAGTTTTATTCTATAGTATACTGTGGTAATTTGTGAGATACTAATAGTGCACTGCTGTATACTGTAGTACATTATGAGGTACTAGAGTATCTACTATAGTATGGTGTTACGTGCCTTATGTATCTGCATACGTGTACTGGCGTGTACTCTGTGTTCTGTTGTCCTCCCTATCCCTATTGCACGCAGGTGTCCGGCTGTGATTGGTTCACATCCCCATCATTCAAACTCCGCTGTCCCGTGCTCCTGTTCAATCCGATGTCTCCGATAACAGTATAAATACCCTGTAATTTCTCCATTTTGGGAGAGCCGACAGATCGCAACGCCATTTCGTGTTGCTACCCTGTTTGTTTGTGTTAAAATTACCTTTGTGATTGATTGTTCTCGTTGTGTAATAACCAACTGTTTTCTTCTCTGTTTTGGTTTCGTCAAATTGTAATCTGTTATTGCCTTTTGTTCAGGGGAAAATGGGTAGATAGGTGAGATACCCATGGGTTTACACATTTATACGTAGGGATATACACCGATCAGCCATAACATTATGACCACTGACAGGTGAAGTGAATAACACTGATAATCTCGTTATCATGGCACCTGTCAGTGGGTGGGATATATTAGGCAGCAAGTGAACATTTTGTCCTCTAAGTTGATGTGTTAGAAGCAGGAAAAATGGGCAAATGTAAGGATCTGAGCGACTTTGACAAGGACCACATTGTGATGGGTAGACGACTGGGTCAGAGCATCTCCAAAACTGCAGCTCTTGTGGGGTGTTCCCGGTCTGCAGTGGTCAGTACCTATCAAAAGTGGTCCAAGGAAGGAAAAGCGGTGAACCGGCGACAGGGTCATGGGTGGCCAAGGCTCATTGATGCACGTGGGGAGCGAAGGCTGGCCCGTGTGGTCCGATCCAACAGACGAGCTACTCAAATTGCTGAAAAAGTGAATGCTGGTTCTGATAGAAAGGTGTCAGAACACACAGTGCATCGCAGTTTGTTGCGTATGGGGCTGCGTAGCCGCAGACCAGTCAGGCTGCCCATGCTGACCCCTGTCCACTGCCGAAAGCGCCTACAATGGGCACGTGAGCATCAGAACTGGGCCACGGAGCAATGGAAGAAGGTGGCCTGGTCTGATGAATCACGAGTTCAAGGTGTTGACTTGGACTCCAAATTCCCCAGATCTCAATCCAATCGAGCATCTGTGGGATGTGCTGGACAAACAAGTCCGATCCATGGAGGCCCCACCTCGCAACTTACAGGACTTAAAGGATCTGCTGCTGACGTCTTGGTCCCAGATACCACAGCACAGCTTCAGAGGTCTAGTGGAGTCCATGCCTCGACGGGTCAGGGCTGTTTTGGCGGCAAAAGGGGGACCTACACAATATTAGGCAGGTGGTCATAATGTTATGGCTGATCGGTGTATGTTGTCTAGCACATTAGGTGTTTAGGTAGGGGCGGTGGTCACCCCCGTCGTCAGGGTATTATAGTTTAGATATTCGAAGACAGTTAGGGTCTGTCCAGAAATACAAGTCAGGTAGTGAATTCCCTACTAGACTAGCTTAGATAGGTTTGTTTTTGTTTCAGTATTAGCCAACACCGCCCAGGGTGTTTTCCTCTGTGTGTATTTGTTTATTATTTGTATTATTGTTATCACGTCCGTTTTTGGAATATTGTACATAGTTGTATATACTCCCCTCCCCTTTGTAAATAAACCCTTTTTGTATTATAGCTGACTCTTTGTGTTGGTTTGGCACCACCTCACTCTCCCACTACTGCATTTGTGTGTTCTATGTTACGTCCCCATCATTCCCTTACATCAGCCACCTGGGGTCGTAACATATGGTAAGAAATACTGTGGTGCAGTGCTGTATTCTGTAGTACCTTGCATTTTTCTATAGTACTTACTGTAGTAGTACAACACATACTATACTACACATATACATCTCATATAGTACACAAAAATACTGTCACCAGCAGTTTATCCAAGAACTTTAGCATTCTAGTTTAATATTATTACTTTTATTTATTTACTTAATCATACTCACTGCTTGAATTTGTTAATACTATTTATGATCTATTATTCATGTATATTATTCATGATTATCTTTTTCATTATTTATTAATTTCATTATTTTAATGATTAATTTATCTATATATTTTTTATTTGTACTTTGTATAAATATATATTCTTGTTGATATGTATCACTAATACATGCTTTGGCAATACTTGTAGAAACATGTTATGCCAATTTGAATTTGAATCTGAGTTTTAGAGAGAGGGAGTGGGCAGACGCCGTCTCTCTGACTAATGGAAGATAATTGAAGATCATCCGTCCGGGGGAAATCAGATTGTTTCTGGGGCTTAAACTGGAAAGATGGACTCCACTCCCCATCTTAAGTGCCCCCCATCCAGCTGCCCCCCGCCCCTCTCAGAGCTTTTTCTAAGCCAGTGAGTTTGTCTCTCCTGCAGCCGGTGGCCGGGATCGCTGCTCTGGACACGGACACAGTGAGTCTCCTGTGTGGAAACACTGAGCCATGTGTGGCTGAACCCCCACTGTCGATCCATGTGTTTTTCTTGTTTTAAATCATTCCATTCCCCCCACCCCTGAAACCTGGATCCACACGGCTCTGTGATCAATGCATGCATGTTGTTCTCTCCCACTCCCTCCATCTCTCACTCTTTCTGTCTTTCCCTCCTTATTGCTCTCTCTCTTTCTCTCACCACCTCTCATTCTAAACCTCTCTCTTTCTCATCCCCCCCTTCTCCATCCCTTTCTCACCCTCCCTCTCCCTCTCTCAATTTCAATTCAAGTGTGCTTTATTGGCATGGCATACAGAAGTAGTATTGTGTTGCCAAAGCAGTTTTTACACATGACATACTCTCTCTTTCTCTCGCTCTCTCTCCCTCTCTCTCTGACCCCTTCCCCTCCGCTGGGTTCTGAGACCCTGTTATTGCAGCGATGCTGGAATTAATCCCTGTCTCAGTCACTCTCTGCCCTCCAGTTCCTCCACACTGACTGATTTCTCCAGCCCCCCCCATGTGCATGAGCAGCCATGGGAGAGATGGGCAGTGAGGGCAGTCAATGACACCTCTCCCTTTCTCTCTCCATCTCTCTCTCAAATTCAAATTCACTTTCTTGGCTTGATGGGAGGGATCCAGTGCTGCCAAAGCCTTTAAGCAACATAGATGTTTTATATTCAAAAGATACAATTAACGACAGACAGCAGCGATACAGTGACATGTAACTGCACTGGGCCTGGAGTGAACCCTGACCTACATGAGTCAGTGGGCTGTGAAATACAGACCAAGAACATTGAGGTCTTTCTCGTGAAGAGTTAGATATTGTTAGATATGAAGAGGGCTGAGTGTAAAGCTGTTGATCTTGTTGTCGTCCCACTAAGTCTCTGTGGTTTTCCACCTGTGGTTTAAAGTCGACGCTTGTTAAGGAAGTGAGTGTTTCTGTCGCCTCCAGATGGGTGCCAGCGCTTCTGTGTGACCACAGACATCGCACC
Organism: Amia ocellicauda; assembly: GCF_036373705.1. Classification (NCBI taxonomy): domain Eukaryota; kingdom Metazoa; phylum Chordata; class Actinopteri; order Amiiformes; family Amiidae; genus Amia; species Amia ocellicauda. Next base: position 3,863,046 of record NC_089863.1, read on the forward strand.
TCGTGGGGACGCTATGAAGTGACGGTGCTGGTGAATTTAAAGGGAAGTGGCCATCCTAACTTGCAAGTTAATTATTCTGTCTTTAGACATTTCTCCCCGTCTCTCTCTTCTTAGAAACATGTTCATGGATTTCATGGGTTTCTAGTTCGTCTTTAGTGTCATTAGTTTTTTTTGTAAAATAAAGGTGTTCAAAATAAGTCTCCCCTCGACTGCTCTGCTTCCCTCTGCCGAAGCGAAATGCTGCACCGTTCTGTCTGTCTCTCTTATTACTTAAGAGGGATAGGAAGAGAGAACACATTTTCTTCAGGACAGAATCAAAGTAAATGCATTATTATTATTATTATTATTATTATTGTTGTTGTTGTTGTTGTTATTATTTATGTTATTCATTTATGAACAAAATCAATATAGTTTTTAAAAACTCGTCTGAAACAGAAACCTGTCAAGTCTTTTTTCAATCTCACTTTTTTATGCCTCTCTACTTGCTTTGATATTGTAATTTGTGCACATTTTGTGAAATTGAAGGATTGAGTTTTAAGCGTTGCGAAGTGTCTTCAGTATGCTTAGCCCCACCCCTTTATTATTATTATTATTATTATTATTTTTTATTTCTTGGCAGACGCCCTTATCCAGGGCGACTTACAACTTACAACTCCTTAATATGTAACGACACCATTTATTTAGTATATGTACTAGTTACAGGGTAGGTAGAGTGTAATTACAATGTAATTAAATCCTTTAGATAATTAATTACTACAGTGTGGAACAATTTAATGTCCACCCCTTAAGAAGGCAGTGTTGCTGATGCAAGTTTGCCCTGGCTGTGTGTGGGATTAACAGGCTGAGCTACACTGAGCCAGGAGTGAACTCTGTCTTCTGTGAAAACAGATTTATTTGATGCTTGGCGGACTCTGGGACGACCGTTAAAGGTTCCCATAACGTTTCATGTTTGTGACACTTTGGGGGATGAGGTAAAAATGGGCAAATTTATCACAAACATTCCTGTTTCTATGAGTCGTAGACAAGGCCACACTACAGATCACAACTCGAAAAGAAGAAGCCATTTTAAATGCAACATTTATCACCTCCCCTACCCCCCCTCACAATTTTCACATAAATCAGACGCCTTGCCCCAGAGTCACACTGTCGCTCCGAGCTGCCATCCCTTCTGTCCAGCGATCGACTGGGTGAGTCTTTCTGTGGAACTGAGCAACCGGTTTATGGGCCGCCAAATGTAAAACTTTTTTTTCGAGTGTCTTTTTTCACACATTTAACTTAAACCTTGTTTTTTATTCCACATTTAGTAAATACTTCAGCTGTTTTTTCGACATTTATAAATATTGTTTATTTAAATAAATACTTAAATAAATGCTAAATCTCCATTTTTGAAAAATAAATATTTATCGTTTGATTAAATACAGTCACAAAAAATATATAGTTTTTAAATAAATATTTAGTTTAAATATAAATGTTAAATATAAATGTAAATGTTAAATATAAATGTTAAATATAAATGTTAAATATAAAATAAATGTTAAATATAAATATAAATGTTAAATGTAAAAGTTAAATATAAATGTTAAATATAAATATCAATGTTAAATGTAAAAGTTAAATATAAATGTTAAATATAAATATAAATCAGCCTCTCACAGCAGTGGGCGGGGCTTCAGTAACCCGTGTAATGGGAGCCATTTTGGTGCATCGTCGGGGCATCAAATTGTCTAATTGTGTTTCTGTGATGCGGTCAGTGGAGCTTGTGGTCACTGATCAGTGAGTGGACACTGGCTCCCAGTAAAAACTGATCACTGAGTGGACACTGGCTCCCAGTAAAAACCGATCACTGAGTGGACACTGGCTCCCAGTAAAAACTGAATTAAAAACAATCACCGAACTATGTATGGTGCGGGAGGGTCAGGGCAGGGTGAGCGGCCAGCACAGCAGCAGTCCAGAGTGTGTAGCATAAACGCGCAGAGAATAGTTTCCCCCTTTGAGATACTGGCCCACAATCACACCAGCATATTGTATTTATAATCAATAACACACAGTCCTGGTCATCAGTGGTCACTCATATTGGATTTATGAGACCTGATTCCACAATGAAATAAATGTCTGACTTTGTTTCCCTTCAGTATACATCGCTTTGACTTCACTACAGTACCACCATGTAAGGGATCACGCCCCGCACACTGCTGTGAGAGGCTGACCGGTGCCAGAGGGGCTGGGCTTCATTTGCATGTTAGCTATATATTTATTTTGCAAACTCCACATTTAACATTTATATTTATATTTAACATTTATATTTAATATTTATATTTAAATAGTTTATGCCTATCACAGGGCTTCTGTATGGGGGTGCCAGTTTAACCATTGTAGCCAACTTAGACTTGTAATACGGCAATTAGGCAAATAAATAAATCAAAGAAAGAAAAGTGAGGTAATGAGTGTTGTGTGTAATACAGACTACTGTTTTGAGTATGTCTCTGCTTACCAAGTTCAGGAGTATAGTTTTCTTAACGATAGTTAATGCTATGAGAATTGCAGTTGGGTTTTGGATGGTGGGAATGAGTGTAGTTAAGTCTCCCAGTAGACGTGTGGCTGGAGAGAGTGGGATGCTGCAGTCCAAAAAAGTAGTATGTTTTGTTTCTGACTTCTTGGCAGAAGTGTTGAGTTGGTGGGCAGAGCCAAAAGGCATGGATGTCTGGTCAGGGGTTTTCAGAGTGCAGTGTGAGGATGTACCAGGTTCTATGAAGCCCATTCAAAACACCTTGTGCTGGGTGATGTGTGTTCTGTGAATTACTTTGTATTGTATCAGTTGTGTTTTGGTGTTATTAGCCATTGTGAATGTGTTCCTGCAGATTTGCATCCAGAAGCTGCTATCGGTGTGGATTGCCAGATCTTTTTCCCAATCTCTTATCATTTGTGGATAAGAGCTTATATCATTTCGATAAGGTTTTCTTGCAGAGGGTGGATGTAAATTGTTATTGATTTTTATAGTTTTTAGATTTTTCAATTGGAGATATTGTTATTATAATATTTATTGATAATATATCATTAACACATCTGCATCTACACATACCTATATGACTATCTACTTCCTAACACCAGCAGGGAATTCTCTCTTTATGGGTGAAGTTAATAGATCTCTCGATGTTTTAAGTGAATGCCATCGTAACTCTGAGTTGCTCAGGCAAATCAATTGGCTGTTGTTTATTTGTGACATGAACCAAGGATTGATTGATCAGATTTGCGTTGCAGACATGTTGTCACACTGCTCTGTGTTCACTGTATTACACTGCTGTCACACTGCTCTGTGCTCTCTGTATTACACTGTTGTCACACTGCTCTGTGTTCACTGTATTACACTGTCACACTGCTCTGTGTTCACTGTATTACACTGTCACACTGCTCTGTGTTCACTGTATTACACTGCTGTCACACTGCTCTGTGTTCACTGTATTACACTGTCACACTGCTCTGTGTTCACTGTATTACACTGTCACACTGCTCTGTGTTCACTGTATTACACTGCTGTCACACTGCTCTGTGTTCACTGTATTACACTGTTGTCACAGTGCTCTGTGTTCACTGTATTACACTGCTGTCACACTGCTCTGTGCTCACTGTATTACACTGCTGTCACACTGCTCTGTGCTCACTGTATTACACTGTTGTCACACTGCTCTGTGTTCACTGTATTACACTGCTGTCACACTGCTCTGTGTTCACTGTATTACACTGTCACACTGCTCTGTGTTCACTGTATTACACTGCTGTCACACTGCTCTGTGTTCACTGTATTACACTGTCACACTGCTCTGTGTTCACTGTATTACACTGTTGTCACACTGCTCTGAGCTCACTGTATTACACTGTTGTCACACTGCTCTGTGTTCACTGTATTACACTGCTGTCACACTGCTCTGTGCTCTCTGTATTACACTGTTGTCACACTGCTCTGTGTTCACTGTATTACACTGCTGTCACACTGCTCTGTGTTCACTGTATTACACTGTCACACTGCTCTGTGTTCACTGTATTACACTGTCACACTGCTCTGTGTTCACTGTATTACACTGCAGTCACACTGCTCTGTGCTCACTGTATTACACTGTCACACTGCTCTGTGTTCACTGTATTACACTGTTGTCACACTGCTCTGTGCTCACTGTATTACACTGTCACACTGCTCTGTGTTCACTGTATTACACTGTCACACTGCTCTGTGTTCACTGTATTACACTGTTGTCACACTGCTCTGAGCTCACTGTATTACACTGTTGTCACACTGCTCTGTGTTCACTGTATTACACTGCTGTCACACTGCTCTGTGCTCTCTGTATTACACTGTTGTCACACTGCTCTGTGTTCACTGTATTACACTGCTGTCACACTGCTCTGTGTTCACTGTATTACACTGTCACACTGCTCTGTGTTCACTGTATTACACTGTCACACTGCTCTGTGTTCACTGTATTACACTGCAGTCACACTGCTCTGTGCTCACTGTATTACACTGTCACACTGCTCTGTGCTCACTGTATTACACTGTTGTCACACTGCTCTGTGCTCACTGTATTACACCATTGTCACACTGCTCTGTGTTCACTGTATTACACTGTCACACTGCTCTGTGTTCACTGTATTACACTGCAGTCACACTGCTCTGTGCTCACTGTATTACACTGTCACACTGCTCTGTGCTCACTGTATTACACTGTTGTCACACTGCTCTGTGCTCACTGTATTACACCATTGTCACACTGCTCTGTGTTCACTGTATTACACTGTTGTCACACTGCTCTGAGCTCACTGTATTACACTGTTGTCACACTGCTCTGTGCTCACTGTATTACACTGCTGTCACACTGCTCTGAGCTCACTGTATTACACTGCTGTCACACTGCTCTGTGCTCACTGTATTACACTGTTGTCACACTGCTCTTTGCTCACTGTATTACACTGTCACACTGCTCTGTGCTCACTGTATTACACTGCTTTCACACTGCTCTGTGCTCACTGTATTACACTGCTGTCACACTGCTCTGTGTTCACTGTATTACACTGCTGTCACACTGCTCTGTTCTCACTGTATTATACTGTCACACTGCTCTGTGTTCACTGTATTACACTGTCACACTGCTCTGTGCTCACTGTATTACACTGTTGTCACACTGCTCTGTGCTCACTGTATTACACTGCTGTCAAACTGCTCTGTGTTCACTGTATTACACTGTCACACTGCTCTGTACTCACTGTATTACACTGCTGTCACACTGCTCTGTGTTTACTGTATTACACTGTTGTCACACTGCTCTGTGCTCACTGTATTACACTGTCACACTGCTCTGTGCTCACTGTATTACACTGCTGTCACACTGCTCTGTTCTCACTGTATTATACTGTCACACTGCTCTGTGTTCACTGTATTACACTGTCACACTGCTCTGTGCTCACTGTATTACACTGTTGTCACACTGCTCTGTGCTCACTGTATTACACTGCTGTCAAACTGCTCTGTGTTCACTGTATTACACTGTCACACTGCTCTGTACTCACTGTATTACACTGCTGTCACACTGCTCTGTGTTTACTGTATTACACTGTTGTCACACTGCTCTGTGCTCACTGTATTACACTGTCACACTGCTCTGTGCTCACTGTATTACACTGTTGTCACACTGCTCTGTGCTCACTGTATTACACTGCTGTCACACTGCTCTGTGCTCAGTTCTGACCGGGGTGTTGCTATGTCTCCTACAGGCGCTGGCGGATCACAGATGGCGATGATCAGACTGCTCTTCCTCCTGGCCCTGATGTGCTCCAGATGTGCGTGTCTGGAGCTGCCTGATGCCCAGAGTCACAGTGCAGCGGAGAACACCACTCTACAAGCCCTTAGAAGGACGCATGTCTGTGCTTTACATCCACTATATAATTCATTCATTCAGAGGCATATTGCCAGAAATGCGGTGTTAAACAACTTTTGCAGGCAAAAAATGACACAAGATGTCTATAATGTGGAAGGTCATCGCAAACCTGTAAATGATTTCATCGTAGAGAGAATCGGAAATGTTAGGCACATTTGTAATAGTGAAGGCAACATCACAAGCTTAAGCACATTCCCAATCAGACGATGCAGACTGAGGAATAACTCCATGTTCCTGGAGAGAGCCCCAGTCCCGCAGACTTTCCAGCTCCCTCTCAATCCCCAGTCACCACATACCTTCCTCACAGGGGAAATGGTGACTAATTAAGCCCAGTGTTTGACTACATTCAACACAATCCCAGAATGCACTGCAGCTCTCCAGGCCTGGGTTTGGCCCCGTTGCTCGTCTGTCTGTCTGTCTGTCTGACGTGTATTGACACAGAGATGCTTTTCAGTTGCCTGCCTGCCTGCCTGCTTTTCAGAGGTCAGTGGCCCCCGGGCTCAGGTCAAAAGGTCTGTCGCGCAGCTTGGGGCTTCTTGCACTGCAGAGAGAAGTACAGATCCTCGGCCTCCCTGCACTTCCTGCTCCTCTCCAGGCAGATGAAGCAGAAGAGATGCCTACAGCTCTCACAGCGGACGTACTTGCAGCTGGAGGAGTGCAGGATCAGGGCGTGGCAGCGGGGGCAGGCTCGGAACAGCAGGCAGCCCCTCACCCAGCTCAGCGAGCAGGAGGTGTTGGGGCACATGGAGCCGGGGGCGGCCCAGGGGCTGTGGCACTCCCAGCAGAGGAGGCGGGGGGCAGTCTGGCTCTGGGCACAGTGTGGGCACTGGGTATAGGGGCAGGGAGCGCCGGCACTGTCCGACGCCCTCTTCAGGATGTGAGTGCAGCTGGGGCACTGTGGGAGGGGACAGGATAAGAGTTCAGAATTAGGGTGCAGGATTGGGGTGCAGGAATGCCTGTCTCTGGCTTTTTCAGTAGTGGCTGTTTAGCTGCTTGGCTGGACTGTGGGCAGGTATTGCTTTGGGTCACAGCATGGGCTTCAAGGCAGCGCAACACTGATCATCTTCCACTGTGCTTTCCTAAGTGTCAGGCTAAAATATATATTAAACTACAGAGAGGCCAAATACTGTACTACATGATGTTTTTTGAAAATGTAAAAATGCAGAAAGTTTTTTATGGGGGTTAGGTTTAGGGTTAGTGTTAGGGGATATAATATATAGTTTGTACAGTATAAAAGTCATTATGTCTATGGAGAGTCCTCATAATGATAGTGGCACCAACGTGTGTGTGTGTTTGTGTGTCACTGGCACCCCCTTGTGGTCGTCTGCATTAGTGCAGCTTTCCACGATGGACCTGTTCCAGTCTTGATAAACTGAGGATGTCAAGGTCTGAAATTTAAAAAAATATGTTTTTTACTTACAGTTTTTTACAATCGCTAGGACCCATTTCTCAATACATAGGTCACTTTTTCAAAACTCTTCACACAGTTTCCCTAACCAACTTTCAGCTTGGCACAGCAAAATGCACTAAAACAACTAAAAGATTTCATACATGTCTCAAATCAACTTGTTCTTCCATAACACTAGCAAAGGTTGTCACGCAACAAGCACACTTTGTCACTCATAAAACAATGACCTAAAAAACACTAACAAAAAGTAGCATTACACAATGTTTTCTTTTGTAAAATTTCTTTACAAAACAAGAATGGCACCTCTCTACTGTTTAAAATTCATTGCAGTATATGTTACAGGAATGAATCAGACATGATGCAATGTGCTTCAGTATGTTTTATGTCATTTTCTGGCAAAATACAAGAATTTGTATATACACCATCTACTGATACAGATACAGTAGCAATGCTAGTCAACCCTGTCTTCTGCATTTGGCCACAGGTTCTCATCCACATCACATCTTATGTCATCTTGGGCAATACAGCTAGGAAATAATCTTTTGGCATGTCTGGTCCATCCCTGACAGTCTTCTGCAGATATGTCCAGGCATCCAGCATGCATTGCATCCAGGAGGGACATCTGATCATGTGGATAGTGGTCATAATCCTTCCCCCTCCATGAGGAAAATAAATACTCTATGGGGTTGAGGAAAGGAGAGTAAGGTGGGAGGAAAAGTGACACCATCCTGGGATGGGCTGCAAACTACTCTGTGACTGCACAGGAGTGGTGAAATGCCACATTGTCCCATACAATTACAATTTCGCCTCACTGCAACCCTTTCCTCACCTGGCACAAGCCTTCCATAGAGGTCATCCAGGAATGAATGTTGTCGGTGTTGTATGGCCCAATTAGCGGCAGGGTGGGAAGTAACGAATTACAACTACTCTCGTTCCTGTAATTGAGTCCCTTTTTAGTTTACTTGTACCTCTTTGAGTGTTTTTCAAATTCGGTAATTTTACTTTTACTGAAGTATGTTTTGAGTGAATTATTGTACTTCTCTACTTTTAAAAAGGCTTTTGTTACAGAGTACCCATTTTGTAGACTGTCGTGGAAAAAAGAAATGTGTCTGACAGACAAAAAGACCAATAACTGAAGGAGCAATACATTCAAATGTCCAGCATCCCGCCCACAGCGCTCAGCAGGCCAATCACAGTGTGTGTCTGATGTTATGGCTGGTCAGTCAATGAAGACTTGAAGTCAGTCCTCCAGTCCAGCAGCAGTGTGGGAAGTGAACTGGCAATGTAGCCTCCAGTATTAGTCAGTAGGGGTGTATACTGTTTAATCGAAATCTAAGAGCGTTTCATTTCAACTATCAAATGTAAAGACGGGGTCGTGATTTAATAATTTATCTGACTTTGCCAAACCAATATTAATTCAAGTATCAGATAAAACAAAACGACAGCAGACAGTAAATATCTCTGCGTGTGTGCATTTCTCTTCTGGATACTGTGGACAGTTCTGGGCTCCACACTTCTAGAAAGACATCGCTGCTCTAGAGGCAGTTCAGAGGAGAGCCACCAGACTTATTCCAGGTCTGAAGGGAATGTCCTACTGAGAGACTGAGGACCTGAACCTTTTCACCCTGGAACAGAGGAGACTACGTGGGGACTTGATCCAAGTCTTCAAAATCATGAAAGGCATCGACCACATCAAACCAGAGGAGCTTTTCCAGATCAGCAGGGACACACGCACCCGGGGACACAAATGGAAATTGGGCTTCAAGGCATTCAAGACAGAAAACAGGAGACACTTCTTCACACAGAGAGGCGTCACAATCTGAACAAACTCCCCAGCGATGTGGCTGAAGCTGAAAATGTGGGAACATTCAAGAATAGACTGGATAGGGTCCTTGGATCACTTATTAATGGACACCAAATGAGGACGATGGGTCGAATGGCCTCCTCACATTTGTAAACTTTATGTTCTTATGTTCTGTGCAAGTATGCAAATAAGTCCTCTCTGTGTCCACCTCTCCTGTCTCTGTGACCACAGTGTTAAAGCTGTTAAAGCTCGTGTAATATCCTCCCTTTGCAGATAACCTGCTACTTCTCTTCAATGTGAAGGAGTTATACTAATTTATTTGAAAGTTTTAGTTAAACCGTGAACCCAATCAAGTCACCGTAAATGTTGATAATGTTTCCATAATTTAAACATTTTCAACTGAAACAACCAACATCAATGCCACAGACTATGGGAGTCATATGCAACTAATACAAAGTGTGTCTACTGTAATCGTTAAAGTCCGAGACTACAACAATCAGCACTCTAACAGTGAGAGCAAATCTATGACGTCAAATTGGCCCGAGCTTTTCCAAGGCTGGAGGGCAATTCAGAAGTCCTTGCTTGTGTTTGAACAGGCTGCACAGTGTTGTGAGTCCAGGTCTGCAGGTGCAGTTACACTGCATTGTCAACACCCTTCCTTACAGACACAAGATGCTCTCAGCACTGGTAATGAGAGGCAGAAACACAGCTTTGTGGACAGGGATTTTATTAGTCAAACAGCCTCATCACTCTTCCTACTATACAGGCTGTTACAGTTTCTTGGTTCAATAGAGCACGGCTGGAATGATCTTGATTGCAGCAGCCTCCGATGAACTCTAGAAAAAGAAAGACAGACAAATAGGTTATAATAATGAAACGCAAGGTCCCTGAAGCACCAGTGACTCTCTGTCTCTCTGTAAAAAACTCCCTTGTCACTTTTGGAGCTCCACGCATATCTTTTCTTGATGCTGAAATGCTAATGTTTGTATCTTCAAAATGACCCTTTTGTTTTTGATATGATGTAAAGAATAATGACCAATATACACCGATCAGCCAAAACATTATGACCACTGACAGGTGAAGTGAATAACACTGATAATCTCGTTATCATGGCACCTGTCAGTGGGTGGGATATATTAGGCAGCAAGTGAACATTTTGTCCTCTAAGTTGATGTGTTATAAGCAGGAAAAATGGGCAGCGTAAGCATCTGAGCGACTTTGACGAGGGCCAAATTGTGATGGCTAGACGACTGGGTCAGAGCATCTCCAAAACTGCAGCTCTTGTGGGGTGTTCCCGGTCTGCAGTGGTCAGTATCAAAAGTGGTCCAAGGAAGGAAAAGCGGTGAACCGGCGACAGGGTCATGGGCGGCCAAGGCTCATTGATGCACGTGGGGAGCGAAGGCTGGCCCGTGTGGTCCGATCCAACAGACGAGCTACTGTAGCTCAAATTGCTGAAAAAGTGAATGCTGGTTCTGATAGAAAGGTGTCAGACACACAGTGCATCGCAGTTTGTTGCGTATGGGGCTGCGTAGCCACAGACCAGTCAGGGTGCCCATGCTGACCCCTGTCCACTGCCGAAAGCGCCTACAATGGGCACGTGAGCATGGGGGGAGCAAAAGGGGGACCTACACATTAGGCAGGTGGTCATAATGTTATGGCTGATCGCTGTATATGCTTATAAGATCCTTTGCTAACTGATCTGTTGCTCTTGCACATTTCTCTCCAACCCTACAAACCCAGAGGAAGCAAACACACATGTTTCATATATGTTAGAAAAATACTACTTTATAATTACTTTTCAATCTGAAAAGTTTTTATTGCAACATTTTGCACAAATACACCTTTTGCTGTGAAGTTGAGAACTGTGGTGAATGGCTTTTTGTATGTAGCTGCAAGAACCCCTGTTAAAGTCATCTGGTGCAGATAGAGCTGTCATGGAACTTGTGTGAGTATAAGATCTACATTCAATAGTCATAATAATCAGAATTAGTCAACTTTTAAGTCTCCTTACCTTACTTTCCAATACTTAATCCTCCTAATGGTTTGGGAGTAATCTTGTAGTAGGCCAGTGCACCTACAGCTGAAACTGAAAAGAGAAACATGTAAAGCAGACGAGTGTGGGATCGATACAGCACTAGACTGACACAGACACAATGGGCGGCTTCTTCATGCTGGACAGATGGTCTGTATCAAGTTTCCAAAAAGACACATAAACCACAGCCTCAGCTTTCAAAACTCTGCATTTTTAAGACCTTGTATCATTTAGAAAGTCATCTCCACATTTGCTGTTATTTGGACTAATCTGCACTGCGTTCCTAGTTAAACACTCCTCTGGTGTTTCAGTCCATTGCGGCACAATACACAACGACTGACCATGAATTGTCGTGGGTTTCACTTACTGCTGTAGAGCGCGGCGATGGCGAACAGTATGATTGTAGCCTTCATGGTGTCTCTGGGTTCAGTGTTGTGGTGTGAGGAGCAGAGTCAGCTCTATTTATGCAGGAGAGCTCACTGCCACAGGGTGTGTCATTTAATACTTTGCATAAGTAAACAAAGCAGCCGACACGTGGTTATCACAGTGCGATCATGTCCTCTCTCTCAATGCTGCAGGCAGCAAAGTATCATCGAACCACAGAATATCATGGATATTCAGATGAGGAAGACGTTACTCCAGTGTCACATAATGTTTGCATCAACACACTCCCATACACACAAAGATGTCTTTCAGATGATTCAGACACTCGGATTCATGAAGTTTAATGAATGAAGTAAAATCATTGATCAACAGTGTGTTTTAGAGTCTGTTCAGCACTGTGACCGGTCGGCCCTGTCACGGCACAGCTGTTGGGGGCGGCTGGGTATAGAATAAGGTAAGTTGAATATTCCTGTGCACACCTCAACAAAATACAATCCTTTTAAAGATGCTGTCATTTGAAATACTTTTGTGAGATTTTATTTCAAACTTTCACCTAAATCTCCTGGTTTCTGCATTGTTTTATGGTTACTTCTGAAGAGTGTTATCTCTGATGGTGTAACATTATATTTTGTAATCAGCTGATGATATTCAGTACATTTCTGGTGGTGGTAGTGTTCTCTTGCACATGATTTGCAAATAATATTAACACTTAATTAAATGACATTAATTTAATTCATTTTTATTCCCTGTAATGTTGTCCTCTCTAGTTTGAGACCTTGCCATATCCATATTATTGACTTTTAAGAACATGAGAAAGGGTCGAATGGCCTCCTCCCATTCGTAAACATTGTGCTCGTTTGGTGTCCATTAATAACTCAGTCCAGTCTATTTAGGAATGTTCCCAAATTGTCGGCTTCAGCCAGATTGTACCAGCTCTCTGTGTGAAGAAGTCTAATTTCCTGTCAGGTGTCTCATACACAACCCTCATGTGTACCAACCTGAACTTCTGGAGAGAGACATAATAGCCTACTTTACTAATCAAATTGATATTACTAAGTGTTCTGCTTAAGGAACAGAATGCCCTGATGATGACATCAGTACATTATATTCTATTAGAAAAAGCACACGGTAGTTGGGAGGAAATTCTAAGAAAACCTACAGTACTTGTTTCAGAATGAATGAAATATGTAACAGATTACTGATACAGAATACACACAATTATTACATTGTTGTGTTTTTTTATCCACTGTTTAAATGACCTTATGTAAAATGTGTGGTGGAACTCATCTGAGAGGCTGCATGTAAATGCATTTGTTTTCCAGTGGTCTAAATGACATTGTATGATGTTGATATGCTTCAGTGTTTTAAGATAGAGAGGACACCTTTATAGTACCCAATGATGTATTCAGTAGTTTCACAACACCGATTTGTAGGGTGGTGGGCGAATGGGATTTTATTTGATTTGGGCTTATTCTCTTGGCTATGGAAATGACCCCAAAAGCCAAACCCCAAAAAGTAATGCGGCTCCCTGTACCGCCTACACAGGTTTTTAAGAGCAAGGTCTAGCTTGGCTAGTTGAATCTCCTGAATGTCGGATGGAATGCGATTTTGTAGGCGTTGGATGACCGACGTCCATGAAACTTAATCGAGTGATCTGATGTGTGTGCCGCGGAAGAAGATGGATATTGATTAGACGAAGGAGTGTCGAGTTATAATGAGTCTGATTTATCATTGAACAGAGTGTCCATAGGTGTGACTCCTGGAGTAACAGAGTTGCGTGACAGGGCGAGAGTTCATGGGAATGAGGCAAGTTGGTTTGAAATAATTTCTGATGGGATAGTTTTGGGTGTTTAAAGGCAAGATTGTTAACCTGTAACTTGAGGAAGGAAGATGAAGGCGAAGAAGGGGTTGAAATGTGATTGAGCGCTAAAAGGGGAGACTCTCGGGATCCGAGAGGCTTGAAGGAAACAGACTGGTATGTAATGATCGAGTAAAGTGCAGAGTCGTGGAGTGGATGGTGATGAATCTCAATTGTGAGATGAAGTGTAGCAGACTGGTTAAGGTGTCCATTTATGGAAGTTTGAGGTGGCCGGAGTGATCATTTATGATACTGCCGATTGTGCTGGTTAATGTTTTTGAGTTGGAAACCCCAAAAAAGCGAGATGGTGAAAGAAGACCACATTACACATTAAGGATGCTGGAGAAATGTCGAGGGCACGACCAGTGACGGGACGAAACACGGTGTGATGGACAGGTGGGCGGAGAGCAGCCCTGGGTCCTAGCAAGAATGAAGGAGTGGAGGAATAGAGGAGGACATGGGTTCCCAAGGAAAGCACACAGTCCGGTTGGAGGAAGGGTTAGACTGGTCTGCAGAAAACACGCTGCTGGCTGCGAAGAGGTCCTGCACAATGAGGTTGCCTAGAAGATCACAGGAGACCAGTAGGCAGCAACAGACAATACAACATGTAGGAGGAAAGGGTTACATGGGTCTGTAGGAACGCTCTGGTGGCTGCTAAGAGGTCCTGCAAGGGCGGGGGGGGAGGGTTAGAGCACCAAGTAGGTCTACGGAAAACGAGGCTGTGGCTAGGGGAAGAGAGGGAAGGCCACATGGGGGCCAACCGCACAGAGGGTCATGGCTATGAGGGCCTTGGGCATGGAGGACCCTGATGGTTACTGGTGAAAAGAAGCCATACGCGAAGAGGGCTGCACGAGGGCCCCTGGCAATAAGTGCCGCAAGCGATGAAGGCAGGCGGGGCTGCGGGGGTTTGAAGAACACTGAATAGGGCTACGGGAAAGTAGCGAGACAGTGGCATTGGGGCCGCACGAGGGCCACAGGCGATGGGGGCCACACGAGGGCCTTTTGTGATGAAAACGGGGCTGCAGGTGAGGGGAAGAGAGGAAGGGCCACATGGGGGCCAACGCAGAGGGTCATGGCTATGAGGGCCACAGGCAGGGAGGACCACGAGGGTTGCTGGAGAATAGGGGCCGCATGCAACTTGAGAGCTGCTGGTGATGTGGGCCGCACGAGGGCCATGCGTGATGGTGGGCAGGGCAAAGTGGGTGGGGGGAGCACCAAGCAGGGCTGCGGGAGGGTAGGTAGACAGTGGAAGCTAAAACGAGGCTGCAGCGTGGGAAATAGAGGGATGCATGGGGGTTGCGGTGGGGGGAGTGTGTCAATGGTCCGCATTGTGTCATAGAATGCCACAGGTGAGGAGGCAGCAGGTGATAGGGGGGCCGCATGAGGGTGCAGCCTATGATTGCTGCAGACAAAGGGGGTCATAGGCGAAGAGGGCCCTTGCTGATAACATCACAAGGAGGGTGCAGGGGAAAGCAGTACAGGGCTTGCAGGACGAAGAAGAGGAGTGGGGAGGAGGAAGGGTGCCAGGGGAGGAGCCTGTAGGTGGAATAACTGTTGCAGGGAGACCGTGGGAAGCCATGCAGTGCAGCGACGGGGACTGGAAGGAGCCATAGGGCTGCGAGGAGCGCTGAGGGGAAAAGAATGCGACTATGTGGTGACCGGGGGGGGTTGGCTGGGGGCGCAGGAAAGAGCCACACAGGGCTGCAGGGAGCGCTGCGGGTGAAGATGAGGATGATCCATGCTGTGCAGCGATGGGGACTGGAAGGAGCCATAGGGCTGTGGGGAGCGCTGCGGGGAAACAGGATTGTACATACGGTGCAGCGGGGTTGACTGGAAGGAGCTGCGCGGAGCTGCAGGATGACCATGAGGTGGATATATATGTATACATAGTACACAGTGTCTTTTACACTGTCTCTCTCAGTTTGTGGCAGGTGAGCACATAGTCGGCAGCCAGCTCTGCTGTATGCTCATCCTCTCCTAACAGGATTTTTATTTTGCCTTTATCACTGAGCTCTTGGATCCTGTGACCTGGGCTGAGAGTTTCGGGAGGTGCGTGTCCCTGGCTGTGGAGTATTTGGTTCAGTGCAGCAGGAAGTGCGTCTCGTCCTCCACCTCCCCCTGCTCACACTGTCCACACAGTCTCTCCTCTCTGGGCTTCCAGGTCTGCCTGTGTCGCCCTGTTTCTATTTCCAAGCTGTGGGCACTGAGTCTGTACTGGATCAGGTTTGTCTCTGTTTGGGGTCCTTCACTCTCAGCGGGTACGGTGCCAGGCTGTAGTCCCTCTGTAGAGAGCGGTCACACTGCAGTTTGTGCTGCTGCTCAGTTTCTGTGTGCCAGCGCTCCAGGTATTGTGCTCTCATCTTCTTGGTGATGATGTTGATCCTGGTGCCCGCTGTCTGCCCACTGGGGCTGGTGTGGCTCTGCTCAGTGAGGGGCTGTGCCAGGGTACGAATGGCGCACTGTTTAGGGCCATGCTCCTGGCTCCTCAGTGCCGTGTGGCAGTAGGAGTCAGGGTGGCTGTTGTTGAGGTTGAAGAGGCCCCAAATTCCTCACCCATACATGAGGTTACCAAGGAGCACATAATGAGACCAGCGTCTACCGGTTTGTACCAGATGCATCTCTCTGCACACACACAAAGCAAATGTAGTGCAGAACGTACATTCAAGTAAAACCATAAGAAGATGAGGAAGTGGGCACACAACCCCCCTTTGCTTATTTAGACATACATTAGATACGTGTGGAAGAGAGATAACGAAATGGCTACATATGTCTCCATATTTGGGCATAAAATAGAAAACGTTGTGTTTAAGCTTGATCAGGAAGACAGTTAAGATGTCATAAGAAAAGGTAGTTGTCTCCCCCTTATTGGTTCAAACTCACTCTGTCCAGGACATCGCAGTATGTATAAAACACCATGTAAGCTCTATGATTTTAGGGAAGTTGAGACAGAGACCTGCGTGTCTGTGTGTGACTTTCCTCCAAGCTGCTTGAATAAAGACTCTGTTTGATTCAATCTATTCGACAGTCTGGTTTCTGAAAGTAATTAAAAAGTGGATTCTTAAAGGTGGACCCAGTACTTGAGGGCCCTCTTGTGCACAGTGAGCAGCAGGGGGAGGCGGCCCAGTTCAGCTCTGCATGCGTTATTGGCTGCTCTCCTGTGCAGCTGGAGCAGGTGTCTGCAGAACTGCAGGTGCAGGCTCTCAGTTGGGCTGCTGTCCCACTTGCTGTAATCAGGATAAGTTACTGGGCCCCACACTTCACTACCATACAGGAGGACAATATACTGTCAAAGATTTTAAGCCAGATCCTCACTGGGGGTTTTAAGTTGTACAATCATTTTTTATTGCATAAAAAGCCCTGCGTGCCTTTTCTTTCAGTGCACTCATAGCTGCATTGAAGCCCCCTGATGTCCAGACCAAGGTATGTGTAATTGGTTGTGTGCTGTACCGTGTTGCCATTTAGAAAGAATTGAAATTGCTGTGCTTGGTTCTTGGCTCTTTTCTGGAACACCTTGATTGTGGTCTTGTCCAGGTTGGCTTCCAGGGCCCAGTCCTGGCAGTACTGCTCTAGTATGGTCAGGCTCTGCTGCAGCCCCTGCTGTGTGGGTGAGAGCAGGACCAGGTCATCAGCGTACAGCAGTAGTTTGACAGTGGAGTGGTGCAGAATGAGGCCTGGTGCTGAGGACTGCTCCAGCACTGAAGCCAGCTCATCAATATAGATATTAAAGAGTGTAGGACTCAGGCTGCAGCCCTAACGCACTCCGCGACCCTGGTGGAAGAACTCTGTCACACCTTTGCACTGGTTTTCCTGGTACATGTTTTTGATGATGTCATAGGTTTTCCCTCCTATGCCACTCTCCAGCAGTCTGAGGAACAGTCCGGGCTGCCAGATGGAGTCAAAGGCTTTTTTGAAGTCGACGAAGCAAGCAAAGACTTTCCCCATGTTGGTGCCGTGTACATGTTTGTTGAGGAGGCTGTGCAGAGTGTAGATGTGGTCGGTGCTGCGGTGTTTGGGAAGAAAGACGATCTGGCCTCTGTTCAGCACACTGTGCTCTGACAGGAAGCTCAGGATTGTGCTGTTCAGGAAGCTGCTGAAAACCCTCCCCAGGCTGCTGCTCACACAGATCCCTCTGTAGTTGGAGGGGTCCAGCTTGTCGCCACTCTTGTGGAAGGGGTGATGAGCCCTTGGTTCCTCAGAGCAGGGAAGCAGCCTGCAGTCAGCACCAGGTAGTACAGCTTCAGCAGGGCCTCCTGTAATGCCAGGCTGCTGTGCTTCAGCATCTCATTGAGGATACAATCTGCCCCACTGGATTTTTTAGATTTCAGAGATTTTATTCTTTCCTTCAGTTCCTTGCAGGGTAATGGGGGTGTCCAGGGGGTTTTGATTGTCTTTGATAATGTTTTCTAAATCCTTTAGTTTCTTTAGGGTCAAATTTTGTTCTGGTGTTCTGGTGTTATGCTCTGGCATTTCTTGGTATAGATTTTCAAAGTAATTTTTCCAAATGTTACCATTCTGAATTTCCAGTTCTCTATTTTGCTTGTTGGAGATCTCAACGCCAGAACAGACAGACAGATTGACTTCATCTCCACACAGGGAAACAACCATGTCTTTGGAAATGCCCCATGGTACCACAGCAGTGTGACCCGCCAGAGAAACAGCTACGACAGCATGGTCAACGACAGTAGCAAAGAGCTGCTGAGCCTATGTCGAGGCCTGGGGCTGTACATCATCAATGGCCGGATCAGGGGGGACTCCTTAGGAAGATACACTTACAACTGAGCACTTGGCAGTAGCATAGTGGACTACGCAATTACTGACATGGACCCAAACAATTTGAATGCATTTACAGTCAAGCAGCAAACCCTCCTGTCTGACCACTGTCACACAGTGCTGTACATCAAGAGGACAGACCAGCCACACCCCAGCCAGCAGACGGCCTCCAACCTCTTCAACCTCACTGCCTCCTACACTTGGACACAGCAGAGCATCTCAGAGTATGAGAAAGCACTCTGCAATACACAGGTTGGAAATGTATTGCAAAACTTATGAATCAAACACAAATGGAGTAAATTTAGCAATAAGAGAGCTAAATTACATATTTGAAATCCCAGCCACCAAGTCTAACCTAAGAAAAAATTCAAATAAAAAACAGAACAAAAAGGGACATTCAAAAGAAAAATGGTTTAATGCTGAATGCAAAGAAATCAGAAAGGAACTGCAATCTCTTTCCAACCAGAAGCACAGAGATCCAGATAACACCGCACTATGGCATCACTACCACCACACACTTAAAACACTACAAATACACCATAAGAAAGAAAAGAGACAATTATATCACCAACAAACTGGAAACAATTGAAGAATCAATTGATCAAAACACCTTCTGGGAAATTCGGAACCTGTTAAGTTACAGCAAGCAAAATAGAGATCTGGCAATTCAAAATGGCAACATTAGGAAAAATTACTTTGAAAATCTATACCAAGAAATACCAGAGCAGACTATAACACCAGAAAAAAAATTGACCCTAAAGAAACTAACGGATCTGTGCTCACTGTATTACACTGCTGTCACACTGCTCTGTGCTCACTGTATTACACTGCTGTCACACTGCTCTGCGTTCACTGTATTACACTGTTGTCACACTGCTCTGTGCTCACTGTATTACACTGTCACACTGCTCTGTGCTCACTGTATTACACTGCTGTCACACTGCTCTGTGCTCACTGTATTACACTGTTTTCACACTGCTCTGTGCTCACTGTATTACACTGTCACACTGCTCTGTGTTCACTGTATTACACTGTTGTCACACTGCTCTGTGCTCACTGTATTACACTGTCACACTGCTCTGTGTTCACTGTATTACACTGTTGTCACACTGCTCTGTGCTCACTGTATTACACTGTCACACTGCTCTGTGCTCACTGTATTACACTGTTTTCACACTGCTCTGTGCTCACTGTATTACACTGTCACACTGCTCTGTGCTCACTGTATTACACTGCTGTCACACTGCTCTGTGCTCACTGTATTACACTGCTGTCACACTGCTCTGTGCTCAGTTCTGACCGGGGTGTTGCTGTGTCTCCTACAGGCGCTGGCGGATCACAGATGGCGATGATCAGACTGCTCTTCCTCCTGGCCCTGATGTGCTCCTGATGTGCGTGTCTGGAGCTGCCTGATGCCCAGAGTCACAGTGCAGCGGAGAACACCACTCTACAAGCCCTTAGAAGGACGCATGTCTGTGCTTTACATCCACTATATAATTCATTCATTCAGAGGCATATTGCCAGAAATGCGGTGTTAAACAACTTTTGCAGGCAAAAAATGACACAAGATGTCTATAATGTGGAAGGTCATCGCAAACCTGTAAATGATTTCATCGTAGAGAGAATCGGAAATGTTAGGCACATTTGTTATAGTGAAGGCAACATCACAAGCTTAAGCACATTCCCAATCAGACGATGCAGACTGAGGAATAACTCCATGTTCCTGGAGAGAGCCCCAGTCCCGCAGACTTTCCAGCTCCCTCTCAATCCCCAGTCACCACATACCTTCCTCACAGGGGAAATGGTGACTAATTAAGCCCAGTGTTTGACTACATTCAACACAATCCCAGAATGCACTGCAGCTCTCCAGGCCTGGGTTTGGCCCCGTTGCTCGTCTGTCTGTCTGTCTGTCTGACGTGTATTGACACAGAGATGCTTTTCAGTTGCCTGCCTGCCTGCCTGCTTTTCAGAGGTCAGTGGCCCCCGGGCTCAGGTCAAAAGGTCTGTCGCGCAGCTTGGGGCTTCTTGCACTGCAGAGAGAAGTACAGATCCTCGGCCTCCCTGCACTTCCTGCTCCTCTCCAGGCAGATGAAGCAGAAGAGATGCCTACAGCTCTCACAGCGGACGTACTTGCAGCTGGAGGAGTGCAGGATCAGGGCGTGGCAGCGGGGGCAGGCTCGGAACAGCAGGCAGCCCCTCACCCAGCTCAGCGAGCAGGAGGTGTTGGGGCACATGGAGCCGGGGGCGGCCCAGGGGCTGTGGCACTCCCAGCAGAGGAGGCGGGGGGCAGTCTGGCTCTGGGCACAGTGTGGGCACTGGGTATAGGGGCAGGGAGCGCCGGCACTGTCCGACGCCCTCTTCAGGATGTGAGTGCAGCTGGGGCACTGTGGGAGGGGACAGGATAAGAGTTCAGAATTAGGGTGCAGGATTGGGGTGCAGGAATGCCTGTCTCTGGCTTTTTCAGTAGTGGCTGTTTAGCTGCTTGGCTGGACTGTGGGCAGGTATTGCTTTGGGTCAAAACATGGGCTTCAAGGCAGCGCAACACTGATCATCTTCCACTGTGCTTTCCTAAGTGTCAGGCTAAAATATATATTAAACTACAGAGAGGCCAAATACTGTACTACATGATGTTTTTTGAAAATGTAAAAATGCAGAAAGTTTTTTATGGGGGTTAGGTTTAGGGTTAGTGTTAGGGGATATAATATATAGTTTGTGCAGTATAAAAGTCATTATGTCTATGGAGAGTCCTCATAATGATAGTGGCACCAACGTGTGTGTGTGTTTGTGTGTCACTGGCACCCCCTTGTGGTCGTCTGCATTAGTGCAGCTTTCCACGATGGACCTGTTCCAGTCTTGATAAACTGAGGATGTCAAGGTCTGAAATTTAAAAAAATATGTTTTTTACTTACAGTTTTTTACAATCGCTAGGACCCATTTCTCAATACATAGGTCACTTTTTCAAAACTCTTCACACAGTTTCCCTAACCAACTTTCAGCTTGGCACAGCAAAATGCACTAAAACAACTAAAAGATTTCATACATGTCTCAAATCAACTTGTTCTTCCATAACGCTAGCAAAGGTTGTCACGCAACAAGCACACTTTGTCACTCATAAAACAATGACCTAAAAAACACTAACAAAAAGTAGCATTACACAATGTTTTCTTTTGTAAAATTTCTTTACAAAACAAGAATGGCACCTCTCTACTGTTTAAAATTCATTGCAGTATATGTTACAGGAATGAATCAGACATGATGCAATGTGCTTCAGTATGTTTTATGTCATTTTCTGGCAAAATACAAGAATTTGTATATACACCATCTACTGATACAGATACAGTAGCAATGCTAGTCAACCCTGTCTTCTGCATTTGGCCACAGGTTCTCATCCACATCACATCTTATGTCATCTTGGGCAATACAGCTAGGAAATAATCTTTTGGCATGTCTGGTCCATCCCTGACAGTCTTCTGCAGATATGTCCAGGCATCCAGCATGCATTGCATCCAGGAGGGACATCTGATCATGTGGATAGTGGTCATAATCCTTCCCCCTCCATGAGGAAAATAAATACTCTATGGGGTTGAGGAAAGGAGAGTAAGGTGGGAGGAAAAGTGACACCATCCTGGGATGGGCTGCAAACTACTCTGTGACTGCACAGGAGTGGTGAAATGCCACATTGTCCCATACAATTACAATTTCGCCTCACTGCAACCCTTTCCTCACCTGGCACAAGCCTTCCATAGAGGTCATCCAGGAATGAATGTTGTCGGTGTTGTATGGCCCAATTAGCGGCAGGGTGGGAAGTAACGAATTACAACTACTCTCGTTCCTGTAATTGAGTCCCTTTTTAGTTTACTTGTACCTCTTTGAGTGTTTTTCAAATTCGGTAATTTTACTTTTACTGAAGTATGTTTTGAGTGAATTATTGTACTTCTCTACTTTTAAAAAGGCTTTTGTTACAGAGTACCCATTTTGTAGACTGTCGTGGAAAAAAGAAATGTGTCTGACAGACAAAAAGACCAATAACTGAAGGAGCAATACATTCAAATGTCCAGCATCCCGCCCACAGCGCTCAGCAGGCCAATCACAGTGTGTGTCTGATGTTATGGCTGGTCAGTCAATGAAGACTTGAAGTCAGTCCTCCAGTCCAGCAGCAGTGTGGGAAGTGAACTGGCAATGTAGCCTCCAGTATTAGTCAGTAGGGGTGTATACTGTTTAATCGAAATCTAAGAGCGTTTCATTTCAACTATCAAATGTAAAGACGGGGTCGTGATTTAATAATTTATCTGACTTTGCCAAACCAATATTAATTCAAGTATCAGATAAAACAAAACGACAGCAGACAGTAAATATCTCTGCGTGTGTGCATTTCTCTTCTGGATACTGTGGACAGTTCTGGGCTCCACACTTCTAGAAAGATATCGCTGCTCTAGAGGCAGTTCAGAGGAGAGCCACCAGACTTATTCCAGGTCTGAAGGGAATGTCCTACTGAGAGACTGAGGACCTGAACCTTTTCACCCTGGAACAGAGGAGACTACGTGGGGACTTGATCCAAGTCTTCAAAATCATGAAAGGCATCGACCACATCAAACCAGAGGAGCTTCTCCAGATCAGCAGGGACACACGCACCCGGGGACACAAATGGAAATTGGGCTTCAAGGCATTCAAGACAGAAAACAGGAGACACTTCTTCACACAGAGAGGCGTCACAATCTGAACAAACTCCCCAGCGATGTGGCTGAAGCTGAAAATGTGGGAACATTCAAGAATAGACTGGATAGGGTCCTTGGATCACTTATTAATGGACACCAAATGAGGACGATGGGTCGAATGGCCTCCTCACATTTGTAAACTTTATGTTCTTATGTTCTGTGCAAGTATGCAAATAAGTCCTCTCTGTGTCCACCTCTCCTGTCTCTGTGACCACAGTGTTAAAGCTGTTAAAGCTCGTGTAATATCCTCCCTTTGCAGATAACCTGCTACTTCTCTTCAATGTGAAGGAGTTATACTAATTTATTTGAAAGTTTTAGTTAAACCGTGAACCCAATCAAGTCACCGTAAATGTTGATAATGTTTCCATAATTTAAACATTTTCAACTGAAACAACCAACATCAATGCCACAGACTATGGGAGTCATATGCAACTAATACAAAGTGTGTCTACTGTAATCGTTAAAGTCCGAGACTACAACAATCAGCACTCTAACAGTGAGAGCAAATCTATGACGTCAAATTGGCCCGAGCTTTTCCAAGGCTGGAGGGCAATTCAGAAGTCCTTGCTTGTGTTTGAACAGGCTGCACAGAGCATCTCCAAAACTGCAGCTCTTGTGGGGTGTTCCCGGTCTGCAGTGGTCAGTATCAAAAGTGGTCCAAGGAAGGAAAAGCGGTGAACCGGCGACAGGGTCATGGGCGGCCAAGGCTCATTGATGCACGTGGGGAGCGAAGGCTGGCCCGTGTGGTCCGATCCAACAGACGAGCTACTGTAGCTCAAATTGCTGAAAAAGTGAATGCTGGCTCTGATAGAAAGGTGTCAGACACACAGTGCATCGCAGTTTGTTGCGTATGGGGCTGCGTAGCCACAGACCAGTCAGGGTGCCCATGCTGACCCCTGTCCACTGCCGAAAGCGCCTACAATGGGCACGTGAGCATGGGGGGAGCAAAAGGGGGACCTACACATTAGGCAGGTGGTCATAATGTTATGGCTGATCGCTGTATATGCTTATAAGATCCTTTGCTAACTGATCTGTTGCTCTTGCACATTTCTCTCCAACCCTACAAACCCAGAGGAAACAAACACACATGTTTCATATATGTTAGAAAAATACTACTTTATAATTACTTTTCAATCTGAAATGTTTTTATTGCAACATTTTGCACAAATACACCTTTTGCTGTGAAGTTGAGAACTGTGGTGAATGGCTTTTTGTATGTAGCTGCAAGAACCCCTGTTAAAGTCATCTGGTGCAGATAGAGCTGTCATGGAACTTGTGTGAGTATAAGATCTACATTCAATAGTCATAATAATCAGAATTAGTCAACTTTTAAGTCTCCTTACCTTACTTTCCAATACTTAATCCTCCTAATGGTTTGGGAGTAATCTTGTAGTAGGCCAGTGCACCTACAGCTGAAACTGAAAAGAGAAACATGTAAAGCAGACGAGTGTGGGATCGATACAGCACTAGACTGACACAGACACAATGGGCGGCTTCTTCATGCTGGACAGATGGTCTGTATCAAGTTTCCAAAAAGACACATAAACCACAGCCTCAGCTTTCAAAACTCTGCATTTTTAAGACCTTGTATCATTTAGAAAGTCATCTCCACATTTGCTGTTATTTGGACTAATCTGCACTGCGTTCCTAGTTAAACACTCCTCTGGTGTTTCAGTCCATTGCGGCACAATACACAACGACTGACCATGAATTGTCGTGGGTTTCACTTACTGCTGTAGAGCGCGGCGATGGCGAACAGTATGATCGTAGCCTTCATGGTGTCTCTGGGTTCAGTGTTGTGGTGTGAGGAGCAGAGTCAGCTCTATTTATGCAGGAGAGCTCACTGCCACAGGGTGTGTCATTTAATACTTTGCATAAGTAAACAAAGCAGCCGACACGTGGTTATCACAGTGCGATCATGTCCTCTCTCTCAATGCTGCAGGCAGCAAAGTATCATCGAACCACAGAATATCATGGATATTCAGATGAGGAAGACGTTACTCCAGTGTCACATAATGTTTGCATCAACACACTCCCATACACACAAAGATGTCTTTCAGATGATTCAGACACTCGGATTCATGAAGTTTAATGAATGAAGTAAAATCATTGATCAACAGTGTGTTTTAGAGTCTGTTCAGCACTGTGACCGGTCGGCCCTGTCACGGCACAGCTGTTGGGGGCGGCTGGGTATAGAATAAGGTAAGTTGAATATTCCTGTGCACACCTCAACAAAATACAATCCTTTTAAAGATGCTGTCATTTGAAATACTTTTGTGAGATTTTATTTCAAACTTTCACCTAAATCTCCTGGTTTCTGCATTGTTTTATGGTTACTTCTGAAGAGTGTTATCTCTGATGGTGTAACATTATATTTTGTAATCAGCTGATGATATTCAGTACATTTCTGGTGGTGGTAGTGTTCTCTTGCACATGATTTGCAAATAATATTAACACTTAATTAAATGACATTAATTTAATTCATTTTTATTCCCTGTAATGTTGTCCTCTCTAGTTTGAGACCTTGCCATATCCATATTATTGACTTTTAAGAACATGAGAAAGGGTCGAATGGCCTCCTCCCATTCGTAAACATTGTGCTCGTTTGGTGTCCATTAATAACTCAGTCCAGTCTATTTAGGAATGTTCCCAAATTGTCGGCTTCAGCCAGATTGTACCAGCTCTCTGTGTGAAGAAGTCTAATTTCCTGTCAGGTGTCTCATACACAACCCTCATGTGTACCAACCTGAACTTCTGGAGAGAGACATAATAGCCTACTTTACTAATCAAATTGATATTACTAAGTGTTCTGCTTAAGGAACAGAATGCCCTGATGATGACATCAGTACATTATATTCTATTAGAAAAAGCACACGGTAGTTGGGAGGAAATTCTAAGAAAACCTACAGTACTTGTTTCAGAATGAATTAAATACACTCACCTAATTAGGAACACCTGTTCAATTTCTCATTAATGCAATTATCTAACCAACCAATCACATGGCAGTTGCTTCAATGCATTTAGGGGTGTGGTCCTGGTCAAGACAATCTCCTGAACTCCAAACTGAATGTCTGAATGGGAAAGAAAGGTGATTTAAGCAATTTTGAGCGTGGCAGGGTTGTTGGTGCCAGACGGGCCGGTCTGAGTATTTCACAATCTGCTCAGTTACTGGGATTTTCACGCACAACCATTTCTAGGGTTTACAAAGAATGGTGTGAAAAGGGAAAAACATCCAGTATGCGGCAGTCCTGTGGGCGAAAATGCCTTGTTGATGCTAGAGGTCAGAGGAGAATGGGCCGACTGATTCAAGCTGATAGAAGAGCAACTTTGACTGAAATAACCACTCGTTACAACCGAGGTATGCAGCAAAGCATTTGTGAAGCCACAACACGTACAACCTTGAGGCGGATGGGCTACAACAGCAGAAGACCCCACCGGGTACCACTCATCTCCACTACAAATAGGAAAAAGAGGCTACAATTTGCACAAGCTCACCAAAATTGGACAGTTGAAGACTGGAAAAATGTTGCCTGGTCTGATGAGTCTGGATTTCTGTCGAGACATTCAGATGGTAGAGTCAGAATTTGGCGTAAACAGAATGAGAACATGGATCCATCATGCCTTGTTACCACTGTGCAGGCTGGTGGTGGTGGTGTAATGGTGTGGGGGATGTTTTCTTGGCACACTTTAGGCCCCTTAGTGCCAATTGGGCATCGTTTAAATGCCACGGCCTACCTGAGCATTGTTTCTGACCATGTCCATCCCTTTATGACCACCATGTACTCATCCTCTGATGGCTACTTCCAGCAGGATAATGCACCATGTCACAAATTTCAAATTGGTTTCTTGAACATGACAATGAGTTCACTGTACTAAACTGGCCCCCACAGTCACCAGATCACAACCCAATAGAGCATTTTTGGGATGTGGTGGAACGGGAGCTTCGTGCCCTGGATGTGCATCCCACAAATCTCCATCAACTGCAAGATGCTATCCTATCAATATGGGCCAACATTTCTAAAGAATGCTTTCAGCACCTTGTTGAATCAATGCCACGTAGAATTAAGGCAGTTCTGAAGGCGAAAGGGGGTCAAACACAGTATTAGTATGGTGTTCCTAATAATCCTTTAGGTGAGTGTATATTATACCAGTTATGATAGCAACAGGGTAGCAATCATTTACTGCTAAATCTCCTCAAAACATATTTGTCTCCACTATGACAGAAGACAGTGGTTGTGAAGCAAAGATATGTCTGAATAGAAATCTGTCTGATTTCATGGAGATTTTAAGTCAAGATTTTCAGGTATTTAATTTAAAACAAATTGTGGGGTAGGACCCCCCAGATCCCCGCCACGAATTCCTGTCTACGCCACTGAATATCAGATGTGTACAGTTAATAGTACAAATGTACAACTGGTCAAAGAGGAGGGATGTGGGAATGGACCCTATTTGTGAGGGTTATGGCCTGGGGAAAGAAGCTGTGCAGGTGATGTTTAGTCTCAGTAGATTACTATGACAAGACAGATTATCATTTAGAGAT
This sequence comes from Amia ocellicauda, assembly GCF_036373705.1. NCBI lineage: Eukaryota > Metazoa > Chordata > Actinopteri > Amiiformes > Amiidae > Amia > Amia ocellicauda. Next base: position 3,890,484 of record NC_089863.1, read on the forward strand.
ATTTTTAAATTAATTTAAATATATCTTCAAATATTTCAAGATCTCTCTAAATCATTTAAAGATATCTGCAAATAAATTACAGATCTTCAAAACATTGAGATATCTTTAAAAAGCACCGTATTTAGATATCTCTAAATGGTTTGCAGACATCTCTAAATCATTTAAAGGTACCTTTAAATGATTTAGAGATATCTTAAAATGTGTTTAGAGAGATCTATAAATGATAATTTGGCTTCCCATAGATCACCAATTACTTCAACAACAACAAACCTAGCCAAATTATAATTATTACTATAGGTCAGTGGTTCTTAAACTTTTTGAACCAAGTACCACCCCTGATCAAACCGAGTACCACCTACAAGTCACCTTCTCAGGAACCACATGGTTATTCTGGGAGTAATAGACATTCATACATAAAATTGTGATATTCATATGTAAAATTGTCACTTGTGATGTTATGGAGAAACATTCATGACAGAAGTACTAGCAATCTTTGGTCCTATTTTATGTAGCACATGTTTAAGCCTGTACTGTACATGCTAATGATCACTGTTGAAAATTATGTATTATTATTGTTGTTAATAGATATACTGACATTTCACAATTCCTCGATGTCACAAAGTCACCCTGGTATGGGCTCAAATTATGGGCTCAAATTAGCGCCATATGTATCGCATTAAATTATATATATAAAAAAAAACTTGAGAAAAAACTGATGTTCAGATAAAAAAAAATCGAATGCAAAATGTATAGAATTGTAAACAAAAAAAATGTATCGAAAGCAAAAAAAATAAAGAAACGATAGCAAAACTCGCTGCAGTCCCTGTCTTTGCTTGCGATGCTGCAATTCTTGCTTTCGCGCCGGTTTCTTTGCTTTCGGTTTATTTTTTTTTTCGTTATGAGTTTTGGCGCTGTTTTGCCGTGAGGGCGGGATTTACAGGGAGGCGCGGATCCTGGGTCTCCATTGGTCCAGCAGGTTTGAGTGACGGCTCTTCCTGACCCAATCAGTGAGCAGGTGGGCTGGTCTGGATGGTATCGACTGTCACGGTTTCAACAGCAGCGCCGGTTCAGCGACTCATTCACCGCCATTGAGCCCAAACATACAGCACTGACACACAACACCGGATTCACCTGCTACGTGCACAGTAACATGTTTAATATCATGTTCATATTAATCTTCTTCCGCTATAAATCTAGGAGTCGCCCTCGATCCTGCTCTCCTTCTCCCAGCACATCACCACGCTGACGCGCACCTGCAGGTTCTTCCTGAGCAACACACGCCGGATCCGTCCCTTCCTCACCGACTACTCGACTCAGCTGCTCGTCCAGTCCCTGGTCCTCTCCCGCCTGGATACTGCAACTCCCTCCCGGCCGGCCTGCCTGCATCCACTACCCGCCGCTCCAGCTCATCCAGAACTCTGCGGCTCGTCTGGTGTCTCTCTGCCCGATTCACACGCTACTCCACTGCTCCACTCCCTCCACTGGCTCCCGATACCGGCACGCATTCAGTTCAAGACACTGACCCTCACCTACCGCTGTCTCGACCACACTGCACCAAGATACCTTCAGACCCTCGTCTCTCCATACATCCCCTCCAGACCACTGCGCTCCTCCAGTGCCAGAAGACTAACTCTGCCTCCTCTCCACTCCCCTTCCTCCAGAGCCGCTCCTTCTCATCCCTGAACCCTAAGTGGTGGAACGACCTGCCCACCGAAGTCAAAACAGCAGAGTCCCTGACCTCATTCCGACGCTTACTCAAGACGCATCTCTTCCCACAGCACTTGTAATATTAGTCCTCTACCCCTGCTAGATAGCACTTCAGCTTATTATGCTCCTCACATTCTTGATTGTTTTCCTCCTGGCTCCCTTTCCCGTAGCCCATGTCTGTGACCCTACATCTTGACAGCACTTAGCTTTCACCGTCCAGGATGTAGGAAGTCTCTTACTGTACTTGTGTAAATTGTAAATTGGAATCTGTAAAATGTATTATTTTGAATTGCTATGTTTTAGCTAAGTTGAACTTGTAATGATTGACGCCTTGTACTTCTCTGTATTTTTGCACTTTGTTTGCACTTATGTTGTAAGTCACCCTGGATAAGGGCGTCTGCCAAGAAATAATAATAATAATAATAATAATAATAATAATAATGTCACCTGCAGAGTACTTTAATTCAGCTGCTCAGATAACAGCGCCAGACTGATGTAGATCACATCATTTAGCAAGAAGCAAATGCATGTGATGTCCCAGTTTATGTTTAGGTAAGAAACGCACACACACACATACATACATGCACACATACACACACACACACACACATATATATATATATATGCACAGTCACCTGCAAAAATACTGGCGCCATTGATAAAGATGAGAATAAAGGCTGTATGAAATAAAAACATGTAATATGTTGAAAGCGATTGTCCACAACTTTTATTAAAAGCATGCTTTGTTTATAATTAAATTCCGAGGCCGTGTCAGACCAGCCCACCTGCTCACTGATTGGGTCAGGAAGAGCCGTCACTCAAACCTGCTGGACCAATGGAGACCCAGGATCCACGCCTCCCTGTAAATCCCGCCCTCACGACAAAACAGCGCCAACGAAAAAAATAAATCGAAAGCAAAGAAACCGGCGCGAAAGCAAAAATTGCAGCATCGCAAGCAAAGACAGGGACTGCAGCGAGTTTTGCTATCGTTTTTTTTTTTTTTTTTTTACAATTCTATACATTTTGCATTCGATTTTTTTATTTTTGATCTGAACATCAATTTTTTCTCAAGTTTTTTTTTTTGTTTACAATTTTTTTTATGCAATATTTTTTCTTTGAATGCGATACTTATGGCGCTAATTTGAGCACATAGTGGGGGCAAGAACATGTAGTGAACAAAACTAGATGCTTGAATTGCCCAAGGGATTTCTCAATTCTACAGTATTTATTTCACTACACCAAAAGAAAACAGGTTTGGAGATGATGTACCTGTTCTAGTCAGCAGGGGGCGCCATCGCACTGCGGATTGTAATGAGCAGCGTCTCTCTGTACAATTTGATCTAAAGATGCGCTGTGTGCGAGTCATTCTTTCATGCTGCAGCTTACTTGAACTTATGCGAGGAAACAAGTGTCAGAAATAACGATTGACTATAAAAACATTTGAATACACCCCATTATGTTCAATGTATTCTGTAAAGTAGTATAGTATTTTTAAAGGTATGGCAGTAGTAAAATGGAGTTAACACAGGTTGTGTGTAGGAATAGTAGCTCAAATGTGTTATTTCGTGAACCCTGTAATATGTTAGTTTTACTCATCACGTTGGACTATTAAAGCTAAGCAAAAACATTTATCAAAGGTAGTAGTTTAATGTAAACCGAGAAATTAATATAATTTATTACCATTGCAAACGTGTAGCAGATGCCTTTGTCTAAGTAATTTATTCACTAAAAAACAAAATTACAAATCACAAACAATGCAAGACAATTGTATTTACTTAAGATGCTTTTCTGAAAATGAATTATGTCAAATAATGCATAATACTGATTTGTTATAGTTATATACAGCATATTATGCATTAAAAATCTGTGGAATAGTCCACTTTTTAAATTAACATCTGTTAAACGTCTAAATCTGGATATTTTAAATGTGTAAATGAATTAATAAATAATGGTATACATTCAATGTTGGCAAGTATAACAGCCCAGCATACATTCAATAAAGCACAGGACAGACTGAAGACTCAAGTGCAGTAATATCTTGTGATTAATTCCCTGTGTTACAAACAGAACACAAAATAAGGATTAAAATGTATGTTACTCACCTCTCGTAATTTCGTGGCCACAGACAGTTCAAACTCAGCGCTTTCCACATACCCTTCGCTCCAGGACAGCGCTTGGTTGAAATACATTTGTTAGAGGATTATGGTTAGAAAAACACAACACACTTCGATTGTGTTAGAAGGAAGACACACCCTGCACATGTGTAGAAAACAACGCAAAATGTGTCATCGTGCTATTAACACACGTTTTGTGTGGAATTCCAACGCATTACTTCGCAACCTCTCAACTCGGACTATAATATCCGCACATATAGTAGACAGCTGTATTCAATAACTACATAGTGTATGTTTAAATATTGGATGCGTTGGCCATACAGACTGTTGTCATAGATTGTGAAGCTGAATTGCTTGCTGCTCAGATCTGCGCAGAATGAAGGCATCCTGCACACCTTCAACGCGTCCGTATTATCTGGATGCATCAGAAGACTGTCACATGTTTACTGTAGTTAAAAAATCTCCGATGTTTCATTCATCCAGCAGGAACTGAGCTCACTGGGTTAATGCAATGTGCACACCAGTGATCCCACTCCTGAGAAAACACGGGAGTGAAGCACGAACCCGAGTTTGTACACAAGGCAAGTGTGAGCAGCAGCACAGCGATACACTGTGTCAAAGCAAGCGAGCCCAGTGTGAATAGGGGCTCAGTAAATAACCCGGCTCCGGAGCTGCTCCACCCCCACTCCCGCCACTCTCGGTGCAAAGAGGGTCTTGCAGGAGTCCGAGGGGCTCGGTTTCCATCCGTGTGTCCGGGTCTTGGTCTATCTGTCAAGCGCATTTAGTCGATCCCTGTCATTTAAATATAACTATTGACGGATCTGTCTCTCTGGTTAACCCATTAATAATAACCCGCCTCTGATGAGGCCAGCGCCGCTCGCTGTAGCCTTTTCACTGATAATGAAAATAACCTGACATGACAAAAATATGACAACATACACATATCCATACATGAAATCACCAAAGAGAATCCCGTACATATTTTGAGAATGGGTTTATTATATTTGTTATTAGTAGATTATTCAATTAGGCTGTTTCTTGATATTGTCAGGCTCCGATTGAAGCCCAATTAAGATGATTGACACCTGGTGACGGGGGCTGAATGGAGCAGTGCGTGAGAATGAGAGAGGGGCCACTGCGATATAAAAGGAAGAGGGAAGGGTGCTAAGGGATAGTGTGGATTTATCTCTACAGCAAAAGTCTTGGGGGGGAAACAATGGTGGCTTTTAGTGCGGTTTGTTGTGGGCTGTTAGTGCTGTTTGTGTTTGTGGCACTTGGTAATGCCAGACGTGGGCGCCAGCATTGGAAGGCACCCCCTGCACAGCCACTTGCAACTAAGGTAGCCTTATGGGATTCCGGTCCATCGAGCCAGAACCTCTCCCAGGTGGTGTCGGCACTGTGTGGAGAGACAAATATCCAGGTGTCAGTGAAGCGAGACCTGTTCGGCACAGGCCAGCTGATTCAGGCCTCGGATGTCCAGCTGGGGGGCTGCCTGGTGGACACGGAGGACGACTTGGCACAGATCCTGTTCTTCCAGTCAGAGCTGCAGGGCTGTGGCAGTGTGCTATCGGTATGACTTTGACTCCTGTCTCCTCTAAGCAGCATTGAACTGCAAACTCTTAACCGCTTATTCCCTCTGTCCTGTAGACCGTGGGGGACAAGCTTGTGTACAGCTTCTTGCTCCAGTACAACCCAAGCCCGCTTCCCAACACCCCCATCGTGAGAACCAATCCTGCGGTGGTGAGCGTGCAATGCAGCTACATGAGGTGAGAAGACTTCACTGCATGCTCTTCCTCAGAGCTCTGTAGTGCCGGTCTGACTGGGTTGAAACCAGACCCCACTCCCTGGCAATGGAAGTCCTGGTTCATGTGGACATTCTCCTCATCTGTTCTCTCCCAGGCTCCACAACGTGAGCAGTGATGCCCTGAAGCCCACCTGGGTCCCTTTCACCTCCACCCGCTCTGCGGAGGATCTCCTGGACTTCTCCCTGCAGCTCATGACTGGTAGGGCCCGACCCCCTCCATCCCTCTTGTTCAGCTGGGCTGCTGCTCTGTGCTGGAGGGATTTCATGTCTCCACAGATGACTGGAGCTCACAGAGACCCTCTAACGTGTACTTCCTGGGGGATGTCCTGAACATCCAAGCCTCCGTCAACCAGGCCAACCATGTGCCCCTGCGGCTGTTTGTGGACAGCTGTGTGGCCACCCTGCAGCCTGACCAGACCTCCTCCCCCAGCTACACCTTCATTGGCAACCATGGGTGAGTCTGTGCCCTCACTAGCTGTTAAAGGTCTTCTGTTTTGGGACCCTGCTATTGGAGGCTGTTTGACCTTGGATGCTAATGGAGACCCTTGTGTTGGCCTTCCCAGGTGTCTGACTGATGCCAAGGTGACTGGCTCCAGCTCCCAGTTAATGCCGAGGCCCCTGGACTCCACCAAACTCCAGATGCAGCTGGATGCCTTCAGGTTCAATCAGGACTCCAGGAGCTCTGTGAGTCCCTGTAGGGTGGCTGTGTGGAGCTGTGAGGGCTGTCCTGTCTATTGGAGGGAGAGTCATGCCTCTCCATTGCTCTCCAGATCTACATCACCTGCCTGCTGAAGGTGACTGCAGCCTCCCAGAACGTGGACTCCATGAACAAGGCCTGCTCCTTCAACACTGGAGCCAACAGGTCGGTGTCCAGTAGGGGCTGGGGGGGCCTGTGCTCTATAGAGCTCCTGCTGACCACCCCCGGTCTCTAGGTGGCAGTCTGTGGACGGGAGTGACCCGGTGTGCGCCTGCTGTGACTCCAGCTGTGGCTCTGCCCTCCGGTCCAGATATTCTGGGAGAGCTGGAGATCGGACTCCCAGCGCAGGTATTGTGCATCCTGGCTTAACTGAGGGGATGTTTATCTTTGGGGTTTCAAACTAGTGCACTGCACACATTAGGGGGAAGGGGTTGAAAGATATATTGCCGTTGAGCAGTTAATTCAGTGTCTGCTGTTGTGCTTGCCTTGTCCAGACTGGGAGGGGGTCCTTGGTCCCCTGACAATCAGAGGTCGCTCAAAACCCCTGCACAGTGCTTCACGCCACCCAAGACCTTCTCTGAAGCTCCCTGGGAAAGCCCCCAGGACTTACTGGGGGGCTGCTGGGCGCAAGAGCCGCATTTTCCCGTAACTGTCGGCTGTCCTGCAGGTATGATGCCTCATGAAGGTGATGGGAGGGTGTGGGATTGTGACCTATGCTTGCGAGTTCACATGGGGCTTCTAACCTTGTTTCTTGGAGCAGGTTTGTAAACCACTGCTTGTGCTGTGAGGTTCAGGTGCTTAAATCCTATGGCAGCTCTTTGGTAAGCTAATGGATTTTAAAGGGTAGTGTTGCTTCTAATGGGTTTCTCTTCCTTTCCAGGCATCTCCTGGAGAAGTTGCCATCATTGTCCTGGAGTCTGTGCTTTGGGATGGGGAGGGGAAAAGTAGACTAGTGCTGAAGATCTAATAAAAGTGTGAAAGCAAGTGGTCCCTGGTGTTGTGACTCTTGTGTTCAGGCTTCCTCAGCCTTTCTGCACACTCACCTGAGGGGAAAGATCCAGTTTCTGCTGTTAAAGTGTTCAGTTCCTTAGTGTTGAGCTGTTGGTACCAGTGCAATATATGGTAGCCTGTCCTTGGGTCACATGTGAATGAAAGCAGATCCTTGACTGCTGTGCAAAGACAGTTCAAGTTGGGTAAAGCAGAGTGACACTGTATATGCTTCAAACTCGTGTATAGACTCAAGCGATTTCTCGCGTTTCTTTAGTTGTAATGTTTACTACACTAGACGAACATGTTTGGAGAAGGTGTACCCGCTCTACTCGGCAGGCGGCGCCATCGCACTACAGCTTGCATTGAGGCGTTTCTCTCCGACCGAAGTCTCAGCATCTCATCCAGTCTTGCCCAGTGGGAGGATTATAACTCTGGTTTCTGCCGCTGCCTCTATGATTTACACGTGTATTCCCGCACACTGACCCCGAACCGGACATCAACACACACGCACCCCGATACAATAAGACCAAACACCTATTGGATCTGTCTGGTCAATAACATGCACGGGCATCTCGGCTCTCAATGTTTCAAAACGTCAATGCGGAGGTTTGTCTCATTATCGTTCACATGTGGTTCTATCTGAGCGCTACACATTCAGTCGGTGAGGTGTAATGTAGGGAATAAATCCCTGAGCTGCTCATTAGCTCTGTGCGCAGCGCTGTGCTGTTTTGCTAGTGGCGCATTCCTGTACTCGGTTCAAAATACCGGCGAAGCTGCTGCTACGATGTTCCACACAATTTAATGAATCGGTAATCCTGTCGTTATAGTTTAAAGTGATCGTTATTATGCAGAGATCCACAACTGCATTGGTGCTGTACAGTCAGATCCCCATCAGGCACCTCAGGACCAAATGAGGCAGATTTTGTGAGCAGGAGATCATTTCACAGCATTAATGTACAGGTGCTTATGACGTTATCACTGACCTCTACAATTCAGCAACTGATGCAAACAATTAAACATTGTAATGGCAAAACAATGCCAGTTCTTATCAGTAGACGATATTGCCCCTCATTCCTCCATGACTTGACCTCAGTCAGTTATTCCCATATGATCTGTGAATCCACCCGCCTCATTTCACATATCGCAGCCAAGTGGCCAGGCTCTGTGCACGACTCTGTAATGTGCCAGAGATTTCAGGATGGTATAGAATATCATCAAATAATTCAATTTGAAACAAATCAAAACAAATATTTGTTTATGAAGTGATCTAACGATGTTCATCTCATAGGTCATTATGATGGAATCATTTAATTTGTCTATAAAGACGAAAAAACATTGATATCAGATAGATTACAACATAATCCAACAGTATTATATATAAAAATATATTACAAAACAATATGAGTTAACCATTCTGATGCAGCGAACTCTCAGTCCATGTCACATTCCATTACTACAAGCGTACAGATTTAAATTGGACGAGTGTGAAACTGTTATATTGGGGTATATATACGGGAACGGGCTCATGGGTCAATTACAGATAATTGGTATTTTAATTTGACAATATTATTTCCCCTGTATTAGAGCATTTTTAAATAACCTGCCCCATAACAACGATTTGCGTTAAAGTGTTTGAATGAATATTTATGAAAATCAAATAGTCCTGTCATGTTTATTGTTACTGTTGTTTTTTGTTTGTTTGTTTTTTCAATCAGCTCTACTCTGATTGGCTGATGCCGGTCTCCGTTCTCGAAGTGGCTGAACACGTCACCTTACACAAGCGTGCTGTATCGAGTGCAAAATATTAAACAGATTTGTGGGATGGCCAAATCGGGCTAAAATAGTGCTAACATAGTTGTGTCTAGCTTTACAGTTTACACAAGACAGATTTCAAAGCATTACAAAAGCGCAGTAATACAATCAGTACAAAATACAACAAGCACAAGAATGTGAGAAAATTGATTGGCTGACAATTGATTGGCACCCATCCTGTGGCATTTTTTCTCACTGAGAAATCGTCCAATCGCTGCCCTCCGCCAATCAGGGCTCGGAGGTATTTAAGGAGCTGAGCGCCGTTTCTCGCTACTTCGTTTGTAGTGTTTTGAGATGGAGAAGTGTGGGATCAATGTGCGGGTCTGGGTTTGGGTCTCTGTGCTGCTGGCAGCAGCCATTGGTGTGTCTTTAGCCCAGGTTCAGAAATGTCAGGTCAGTGAGGCTGAGAAGATGGCGTGTGGAGACCCGGCGGTCAGTAGCGCGGACTGTGAGGCGAGTGACTGCTGCTTTGATCCGAGGGCCAGACAGCGCTGTTACTACAGCAGTGACGGTGAGAGGGTCGCCAGTGAAACACAGCTGCAGATCTGCAGGTCGTGCTCTTGGTGTGATTGAATCCTGGCTACAATACTGCCCTCTCCCTGCAGTGACGGTGCAGTGCACCACGGATGGGCAGTTCGTGGTTGTGGTGCCCAGGGACGTCACCACCCCTCCGCTGAGCCTCGATACCGTCAGCCTGCTGGGGGGTCAGAGCGCCCCCTGCAGTCCTGTCGGCACCACTGCTGGCTTTGCCAAGTTCCAGTTCCCAGTCAGTGCCTGCGGCAGCATCCTGAAGGTGAGCCTCTCCCAGCACTGCCAGGAGCATCGCAGCCCTGTGTGGAGCTGCTGCCTGCTGTGCCCCCTGTCTGGTGTCTAATGTGGGCTGTGATTGGTGTTCCAGGCTGAGGGGGGAGACCTGCTGTATGAGAACATGATGTCCTCTGCCTTTGACGTTCAGAAGGGGCCTGATGGCTCCATCACCAGGGACAGCCTCTATGAGTGAGTGGCTCCCTTGTGCCCCCAGTGGCGCTTCCCCTTGGTCAGGGTCCCGACTGATCCACTGTTGGCTGCTTCTCCCTCCAGGCTGACCTTCCTGTGCAGGTACTCGGGCAGTGAGCTGCTTCCTGTGGAGGCTGTAGTCTACACTGCGGCCCCCCCTCCCCCTTCAGTTGTGGCCCCGGGGCCCCTCAGTGTGGAGCTCAGGATTGCAACAGGTACTGTGCCCAGCTGTCCACAGAGCCGTGGCAGTGAAGGGCTTCCAATGCATGTTGGCTTCCTAACGCCCCTGCTGTTCCTCTGTAGAAGCTGTGTATGACTCCTACTACAGGGATGTGGACTACCCTGTGACCAAGGTCCTGCGGGATCCTGTGTATGTTGAGGTTCGCATCCTGAACAGGACCGACCCCAACATCGTCCTGACCCTGGAAGACTGCTGGGCAACATCCACCCCCAGCCCTCTCGGCCAGCCCCAGTGGAGCCTGCTGGTGGACGGGTAACTGGAGCCCTGTCTCTCCTGCTGGCCAGCCTGTGCTGCTGGTTTGGGCAGAGCTCTTGACCTGGGTGTGGTTGTCCTTCCAGGTGTCCTTACAGAGATGACCCATACCAGACCAGCTTGATTCCTGTGGGCGGCTCCTCTGGGCTGCCGTACCCAACGCACTACGAGCGCTTTGTGGTCCAGATGTTCACTTTTGTGGACGCTGGCTCCCAGCTCCCTCTGAAGGAGACGGTGAGGGCCTGTCAGAGGAGCTCAATGGGCTTCAATGGATTGAATGGGTTTGTATTGAGCTGCATCTCTTGCTCCCCCAGGTGTTCATCCACTGTAGTGCAGCCGTGTGCCGACCTAATGCCACGGACAGCTGTGTCCCTCAGTGCAGCCGCAGAATACGTGAGTAGCTGGTTCCAGTGTGATGGGGACTGATGGGTCTTGGTGCCAGCACAGGGAGATCCTACTGGAGAAATGCCCTTCTGTTACTGGGCCTGCTCTTGGCTGCTGTAGTCCTACTGTAATGCTGCTCCTGTCCTGCAGGGAGAGATGTGGCCCCAGTGCAGTGGGCCCCTGGGGAGACTGCAGTGGTGTCCAGTGGGGAAGTGATCCTGATGGCCTCTGAGCTCCCTGCTGTGGACAGGAGGGCTTCTCCCAGTGAAGGTGAGGAGGGGAGCTGGACTCTGCTGGGGCTTGGCCTTGTGCCCTTGTGAGCAGCCTGTCCCTCTCCTGTCCCCACAGGGCCCCAGCTCTTCTGCTATGCTGTGCTGGGAGTGGCTTCCTGTGCTGTGCTGGTGCTTGGTGCTCTGGGACTGGCAGCTGTGTGGAGAGACCGGCCCCTGGTGCAGAAGACACTGCTGTGAATGTGCTGTATGTGAATGAAATAAAATATTACTTGTATTTGACTTTTTTTTTTTAAATAAGCTCAGAACTTGCCAATAAAACCAGCCCTCCTGTATCTCTCAGTCCATGATCAGAATAGTTGCTAGACTGGTTGAAACACAATGGAGATCTCAATCCACTTTTCTAGAGGTGGGACTTAAACAATATAATGGCTGTTTCTGTCAAAGTTGATCACAATGTACATTTAATTACTGCAGTGACACCAGACCTACCTAAAGTGAATTCTACAGTTGCACTATAGGCTTTTTAGAGGGTTGACTGTCACTGTGGGCTGAATTCATACTTTGTGATTTGACTGAGCCCTTAAATAGAACAGTTTAGCCACCAATAAGCGGTCTGGTCCATGTAGTGTTAAGATGGGAGGTTACATCACACACAATTGTATAGGAGTGGGGCTGTGCTTTTTCTGTGGATAGGGAGATAAATCTGACTCTTGAGTGGTCCTCATTCAGGGCTGCACATGGATACTAAACCCTTCTCTAGTTAGAAAATAAACTATAAAACCTTTTCCCTCCCCTTTGCTCAAGAGGGTGTTTGTTCTCGTTTGAACTAGCACTAAAGTGCAACCCGAAAACCCTTCTGGTTTATGAAGGCTTGTCTGCAGTGGAATCTGAAGTAAAGTGTAGTATAAATATTGGAAGGGACATGGGTTTTCGTGAGTAATGGGAGATTATGACTTTCATCCTGAACGTGATGGATTTATTAGATTCTGCTCCGGTTAGTTGACCCCCGGAACCACAGTGCCACTGCCTCTCCGTTGCCCTCCCGGACGCTTCTCCCTGCGACACCGCACCCTGAAGCCACGTCCCAATCCCAAGATGGCCGCGTCCGTGATGGAGCTGCTGAGAGAGGTGCTGGTGAAGTTCCTGATGCCGGAGAAATGCTTCGACGAGTTCTTCGTCAATTTCAACCTCCTGGACGGTGAGGCGGGATCAGTGGAGGCTTGATGAACCCCCGGTGGTCATTATAAGCAGTCGGCTACAGTGTCAGTCTGGGATACAATGTATCCGCATGAATCTGTCCCCGAGCGGACACTGAGCAGGAAGATTGAAGTTATCGCTCATATTAAGCTGCGTTTCTCGGGTTTATATGGTGGAATTGAAGTACATGTTTAACTTTATTTGGAGGCGGGGGATGTAATGTATTCTGATCTCATGCTGCTATTAAGTAATGCGCTCCTGACATGTCTTCTTCTCTTACTTCCGCAATCGCTTCAAATCCGTGTAGGGGGCGGGGCTGCTAGAGGGGCGCGACGTGATTGGGCAGCCGGTTCCCCTCCTGGGCCCCGTCATTGGCCAGTTTGTGTGTCGGTGAAGACGTCATAAATCCCCAGTACTTCCGTGTTCAGGTCGAGTTCGGATTGGTTCGTCTTTATTTACGGATAGGTCTACCAGCGAATCAGAATTCCCCTCTCACATTTCCCGGTATTATTATTATTATTATTACATTGATAGTGTGTGGTTAGTGTTTAAAATAAAAGTCTTCAATTACTCCCGCATTTTCCAAACTAATCAGATACATAAATAAATTGGTATAAAACAAATTTGCTTCAGTGCTGCTTTCTCTTGCCACTAGAGCCCGTGCACTACCTCCATGCCAGTCTGCTGTGCCATGAAAACCGGACAGCCCCCCCCAACACACACACACACACCCACACACACACCTCCCCATCAGAAGCATGAGAGTTTCCCAGGGGCCCCGGGGCCCCTCTGACAGCTGTGGCTGTGCTCGTGTCACCCGCAGTGCCCTGTCTGAAGACCGTCCTGAGCAAAGGCCTGGGCATCGGCATCATTCTGGGCTCAGTCATGGGTGAGTACCTGCTGTCTGCTGCGCCCCAGTCTCTCTCTCTCTCTCTCTCTCTCTCTCTCTCTCTCTCTCTCTCTCTCTCTCTCGTTATCTCACCAATTTGCACCTCTCTCTCTGTGTTCTCCCTCTGTCACATCTCACCCCTCCCTCTCTCACCCCTCTCTCTTCTTCCTCTCACACCCCTCTCTCTCTCTCTACCTCCTCTCTCACCCCTCTTTCTCCCCTCTCTCTCTCTTCTTCCTCTCTCACCCCTCTCTCACCCCTCCCTCTCTCCCCTCTCTCTCTCTACCTCCTCTCTCACCCCTCTTTCTCCCCTCTCTCTCTCTTCTTCCTCTCTCACCCCTCTCTCTTTCTCTCTCTCACCCCTCCCTCTTCTTCCTCTCGCACCCCTCTCACCCCTCTTTCTCCCCTCTCTCTCTCTTCTTCCTCTCTCACCCCTCTCTCTTTCTCTCTCTCACCCCTCCCTCTCGCACCCCTCTCTCTCTCTACCTCCTCTCTCACCCCTCTTTCTCCCCTCTCTCTCTCTTCTTCCTCTCTCACCCCTCTCTCTTTCTCTCTCTCACCCCTCCCTCTTCTTCCTCTCGCACCCCTCTCTCTCTCTACCTCCTCTCTCACCCCTCTTTCTCCCCTCTCTCTCTCTTCTTCCTCTCTCACCCCTCTCTCTTTCTCTCTCTCACCCCTCCCTCTTCTTCCTCTCGCACCCCTCTCTCTCTCTCTACCTCCTCTCTCACCCCTCTTTCTCCCCTCTCTCTCTCTTCTTCCTCTCTCACCCCTCCCTCTCGCACCCCTCTCTCTCAGTGAAGCTGCCGCAGGTGTTTAAGCTGGTGGGCGCTGGCAGTGCCGAGGGGCTGAGTTTCGGTGCCGTCCTGCTGGAGCTGCTGGCCATCACTGGCACCATGGCCTACAGCATCGCACACAGCTTCCCGTTCAGGTACCGGCGCTGCTGATTCATTTCAATCTGGCACAGTTCCGGCTCCTGACTGGTGCTCTTTCCATGCGCTGTCGATTCTCCCTCAGGGCTGTCTTTCCGGCTTCCTTTTGGGCTCCATAGCATTATGATCATAATTATCATCATTTATTTTTCTGTCTGACTGCAGCTGGGGAGTGTGTGTTAGTGCAAGGTATCCGTGTGTGTGTGTGTGTGTGAGAGAGAGAGAGTGTCAGGTGTGAGTGTGTGTGAGAGAGAGTGTCAGGTGTGTGTGCGTGTGAGTGAGTGTCAGGTGTGTGTGTGAGAGAGAGAGAGAGAGAGAGAGTGTCAGGTGTGTGTGTGTGTGTGAGTGTGTCAGGTGTGTGTGTGAGAGAGAGAGAGAGAGAGTGTCAGGTGTGTGTGTGTGTGTGTGTGTGAGAGAGAGAGAGAGAGTGTCAGGTGTGAGTGTGTCAGGTGTGTGTACGTGTGTGTGTGTGTGTGAGAGAGAGAGTGTCAGGTGTGTGTGTGTGTGTGTGTGAGAGAGAGAGAGAGAGAGAGTGTCAGGTGTGAGTGTGTCAGGTGTGTGTGTGAGAGAGAGAGTGTCAGGTGTGTGTGTGTGTGTGTGTGAGAGAGAGAGAGAGAGAGTGTCAGGTGTGTGTGAGTGAGTGTCAGATGTGTGTCAGGTGTGTGTACGTGTGTAGGTGTGTGTGAGTAAGCGTCAGGTAGGTGTGTGTGCGTGTGAGTGTCAGGTGTGTGTGTTTGTGTGTGTGTGTCTGAGCGTCTCTGCTCGTGGCCCTGCAGTGCCTGGGGGGAGGCCCTGTTCCTGATGATCCAGACGGTGGCCATCGGCTTCCTGATCCAGCACTACAGGGGCAGCAGCCTGAGAGGTGAGGCCAGCCGAGACCCCCAACAAGAACCAGAACCCCCCCGCCAGCCCGGCCTGTGAGACTGGGACCCCTGTCTGTCTGTCTGTCTGTCAATGTGTCTCTCTCTGTCTGTCTCTCTCTTTCTCTCTGTCTGTCTGTGTGTGTTGCTGTCTGTCTCTGTCTCTCTCTCCATCTGTCTCTGTGTCTGCCTCTGTTTTTCTCTCTCTCCGTCTGTCTGTCTGTGTCTCTCTATGTCTGTCTGTCTGTCTGTGTGTGTTGCTGTCTGTCTCTGTCTCTCTCTCCATCTGTCTCTGTGTCTGCCTCTGTTTTTCTCTCTCTCCGTCTGTCTGTCTGTGTCTCTCTATGTCTGTCTGTCTGTCTGTGTGTGTTGCTGTCTGTCTCTGTCTCTCTCTCCATCTGTCTCTGTGTCTGCCTCTGTTTTTCTCTCTCTCCGTCTGTCTGTCTGTGTCTCTCTATGTCTGTCTGTCTGTCTGTGTGTGTTGCTGTCTGTCTCTGTCTCTCTCTCCATCTGTCTCTGTGTCTGCCTCTGTTTTTCTCTCTCTCCGTCTGTCTGTCTGTGTCTCTCTATGTCTGTCTGTCTGTCTGTGTGTGTTGCTGTCTGTCTCTGTCTCTCTCTCCATCTGTCTCTGTGTCTGCCTCTGTTTTTCTCTCTCTCCGTCTGTCTGTCTGTGTCTCTCTATGTCTGTCTGTCTGTCTGTGTGTGTTGCTGTCTGTCTGTCTGTCAGTGTCTATCTCTGTGTCTCTGTTTTTCTCTCTCTACCTCTGCCTGTCTGTCTGCCTGTCTGGCAATGTGTCCTCTCTCTCTCACACACACTGTCTCTCTCAGGTCTGGCGTTCCTTGTCCTGTATTTCTCTCTGGTGGCCATCCTGCTGTCCCCAGTCACCCCTCTGTCCTTCGTTGCGGCGATGCAGGCCACCAACATGCCGGCCATCATCATCAGTCGGGTAAGAAGAGGCAGAGGGATCGCCACCCGATACTGCGTCTCATTTCAGTGTGTCAGTGTGTCCCAGTGAAATGGCTCCCCACCCCGCTGGGTGTCACCACCCTCTCTCTCTCTCTCTCTCTCCAGCTCATCCAGGTGTCCACGAACTACCGCAATGGCCACACGGGGCAGCTGTCGGCCGTCACCGTGCTGCTGCTGTTCGCCGGATCGCTGGCCCGCATCTTCACCTCCATCCAGGTGGGGTGCTGTGTGTGTGTGTGTGTGTGTGTCAGTGTGTGCCAGTGTGTGTCAGTGTGTGCCATATGGTATGTGTGTCAGTGTGTGTCATTTTGTGCCTGTGTCAGTGTGTGCCATATGGTGTGTGTGTGTATGCCATTTCTTGCGTGTGCCAGTGTGTGTCATTTTGTATGTGGCAGTGTGTATGCCATTGTGTTTGTGTGCCAGTGTGTGTGCGTATGTCAGTGTATGCCAGTGTGTCATTCTGCGTGTGTGTGTGTGTGTGTGAGAGAGAGAGTGTGTGTTCTTACATCCCTTTAAATGTCTCTCCCTCTCTCTCTCTGAGCAGGAGACCGGTGACTCCCTCATGGCTCTCACCTACGTGGTGTCGTCCTCCTGCAACGCCATCATTGCCGGCCAGCTGCTGTACTACTGGAACTGTGCCCCCCCCGGCCGGCAGAAGACAGAATAGACACCCCCATCACACACGCACACACACACACTGGACTCAGAGACTCTACCGGTCCTCACTGCCCTCCTCCTGTGGTCTTTCTCTCTGTGTCGGGTTTGAGCCGCCGGCGCTGGACTCGGGGGGGGGGGGGGGGGGACGCATCCCGGGACTTGGGGTTTCGGGACGTAGTCAGTGAAGCCCACCAGACTGGAGGGGGGCGGGTGGCTCCGGGACCAAAGGCCAGGCACTGCCGTTTGTGAAAATCTCTATGTCCATCCGTCTGACACCTGATTCCATTCCCCCCCGCGTGCACCGTGTGTCTGTGTCCGTGTCCATGTTCGTGTCCTGTCCTCTCAATAAAAGAGCTCCTCTCCCCCCTGCCGGCCTGCTGTGTGTTACTGGAGGAGTTTTCTGCCCAGACAGTGTATTTGTGTAGCAGGTGTCTCTCACGCTTAGAGGACCGTCATGCAGTTCCAGCCTCCACCACAAGGCGGGGCCCCAGGTCCACAGGAAGGTTTATTTTTGTTTGTTTTCTCTCTCTAAAGCCCTGAGTCAAAAAATATGGAGACAACGACACATAAATACACAGAGATATATATAATACAGTTTTAAAAATAATCAGAATGAACAAGTGAATCTGTTCTGCTCTAGAAATTAAAAAAATACATAAAATATTCAGCCTGGGGGATCGGGTCAGGATCTCTGGTGGGAACTGGGACTGGTGACTGTAAGGACCAGGGCTGAGACCCTGTTGGACTAGACTGTGTCTCTGCAGGACCAGGGCTGAGACCCTGCTGGACTGGACTGTGTCCCTCAGGACCCCTGTCTTAGACCCAGTTACTTCTTCAGTTACTCAATGTAGGGCCAATCGAGACAATGAATAGTACCGTAACACACACACAAAAACACACACACTTGTCCTTGTGGGAACGGATGCTGGTGCTCTGGGCCCATCATCGTGTGTCTGGAAACTTTCCCAGAATCCTGTGGGTGCCTTGGCCGTCCTCTGGTGCCAGGTGAGGGTTCACTAGAGACCGTGGTGGACTCGTTTAGTCAAATTCTCTCTCTCCCTCTCTCTCAGAAAGCCGCTCCTTCACTCTATTGTGCCCCTTGACATGTGGGCCCCGCCCCCCCCGGCCACTATCGGCCGCCATTGCCACAGCAACCGCATGGCCCGGCTCAGCCCTGCGCGGTCTGTCCGCTCCCAGACTCTGCAGCCCCTCACCCCACTCTATCCCTCTATCCCTCTCTCTCAGTTTAATTCACTAAAGCTTTATTGGTGTGACCAATCGACACCGGTGGAGACCAAGTGGAGACAGACCGGTCCGTCGGGGACGATCGATACAGGAATGAGACATTAAACGTTTTAATATCGTATTTACAGATCTTTTGTATGAGATAGTTGCGCCCACAGGGTCGGGGCTGTGTCTCTCAGTGTGGGGGGGCAGTGCTGCAGTCTGTCTGTCCCCGTACCCCCTAAGGTGGACAGTCTGTTGTCCCCGCTGGGTCAGTTGGGGTCAGGGGTCGGACCTGTGAGTCTGTGTGAGTGGGCGTCCCTGATGGGTCAGTGAAGCAGGACGTGGGCCTCGTCCTCCACTTCCCCCTGCCCACACACTTTCTCTCACTCGCTCCCTCTTCCTCCTTTTCTCTCCCAGTCTGTCAAGCCGCTCTCTCTCACTCCCTCCCTCTTTCCATCTCTTTCCATCTCTCTCTCTCTCTCTCTCTCTCTCTCTTTCTCCCTCCCTCCCTCTCTGCCCAACCCACCTGCTCCTGGGAGGTCTGGCTCTTGTGTTTTCGTTCCACTGAGATTCTGAGATTTGGCGGCGATCTTTAAAACCAAACTCTGTTTTTCTTTGCCTGTTTTTTTCTTTCCCTTATTCCTGCCCCCACCCCCCCCCCCCACCCTCTCTGTGGCACTTTAAAGTTCCGCAACACTGTCTTATCTGCACCTGCATTTCCTCACAGCGTATCTGCCATCGGGGGCCGCGCCAACAGTTTTCATCCACTGTTGTTGTAAAATGAGGACGCTTTGCAGTACAGTGCAGTACAGTGTAGTATAGTGCAGTACAAGCCTAGAAGTCACAGAATGACTGCCTGACTGACGGACTGACTATATCTAGTTCAGTAAGTATGTGTATCTCTGTGTGTGAGTGTGCATTTGGGCATATTGTGTGCGTGTTTGTGTGTGAGTGAATGAGTGAGTAAGTGAATGTGTGTGTGTGTGTGTGAGTGAGTGTGTGTCCTGTCTTGTTACTCAGTGGTGGGTCCGGGACAGACTAAACACACACAGTCACCAGTGCGTGTCAGTGCCTCTCAAACACACACACACCTAAACAGGTGAGCAGAGACTTAACCCCTCCACTGCCAGAGAAAGCCAGAGACAAAGCCAGCTCAGGTCTGAACAATTCAGCCTCTCTCTCTCTCTCTCTCTCTCTCTCTCTCTCTCTCTCTCTCTCTCTCTCTCTCTCTCTCTCTCTCGCAGAGGGTGTGTCCGGCCAGTTAGGCCCCGTCACTCTGTCACTCAACAGGTAACTGGGAAATTAGCAGAATTATCCTCCACTAATCGCCCTCACCTGTCAGGGCCCCCGAGCTCCAGTTACACAGAGCTGTAGGGAAAAAAAAAATACACACACACACACACACGCAGACAGACCCTCACCCTCATTCGTCGTGGGGAGGTACAATAACACCCACAGAGACAGGCCGGGCGATCGCATACCTGTCTCATCCGCTGTTGTCACACATACGTGGTGAATGCGATAACAATCCCCACAGATAGATAGATAGATAAGATAGTGAGACCACAACCCGCCCCACCCCGTGTCTCTCCCCTGCCCTCCGGTGGCGCGGGGTTCCAGTCCGTGCGGTCGGGCGGGCAGGAGTCACGTGAGGCGGTGGTTCCGCTTGGTCTCAGTCGTGTCAGCCCTGCCCTGCCCAAGCCGGTTGCCCTGGGAGACGGCCCAGAGTGGCCGGACCGGTCTTGGGTATGGGCCGCGCGTCGGGGGTCCCCTGGAATCCACGGTTTAGAAAGAAAGACAAGGTGTGAAAATCAGAGTGGCAGATGTTGTCTGGCAAACGCACGCTACTCGACAGAGTGTCTGTCAACGGCGTTATGCCCCAACGCCAAGCATGCGACTGTGTGAGAGAGAGAGAGAGAGAGAGAGAGAGAGAGAGAGAGATACGGGGTGTGTAAAGGTTTGAGTGCATTTCTGAAATTGCTGGCGTCACTAACAGCATGAATAAATAACGAACTAATGCACTTTTTAGGCTATAGATTTAGCCAGACTGGGATGTAGTTACATATGTAATATATATACTTATACTGATATATATACACTTCACAAACACGTGTTCATCATCTAGATCGTTCTGTTGCACTCCGTCGCTGTGGCAGCTGCCCTGCTCTTGCGTGACTGAGCGGAGCGGTGCAGCTGGAGCATGTGCACCACGTGACGTCACTCTGCACACTGACGGGCGCTGCAGGGCATTGCAACACCGTCCCGGCCGCCCACTCGTTCCCTCTCTCACTCTCTGTCTCTCTGTCTTTCTCTCTCTTTCGCTCTCTCCCTTACTCTCTCTCTTTCTCACAATTGAAAGGTTACTCGGGTTGTTTTCTTTATTCTGCTCTGAGTTGCTAATTGATCCCCAGATCCCATCCCGCACATGCTTAGATCCCTGAGAGTCAGTGTGTCATTCAGTCAGTGAGTCAGTCAGTCAGTGTGTCAGTCAGTCAGTGTGTCGGTTAGTCAGAGTGTCAGTCAGTCAGTCAGTGTCATAGTCAGTGTGTCAGTCAGTCAGTCAAGGCTGGGCTCTTCTGTTCGGATCGGCATGAAAAAACCTCGAAGAGCAAACACAACACAAGAAAGGGGACAAAACTGAGGAAGGAAATTACAGACCAATCAGTCTCACCTGCATCACTTGCAAATTGTTGGAAAAAATAGAGGAGTATCTTAATAAAAAACGTATTCTTGGAGATAGTCAACGTGTTTAAACGAGGCAGATCATGTCTTACTAATTTATTCGAATTTTTTGAACACGCAACTGCAGCTGTAGATCATGTGAAAGCATATGTTATGATATACTTAGATTTCCAAAAAGCTTTTGATAAGGTTCCACACCAAAGACTGATCCTCAAATTGGAAGCTGTAGGCATTCAGGGTAATGTAAGTAGATGGATTATGAACTGGTTGATGTCTAGGAAACAGAGGGTGTCGATTAGAGGAGTCGCTTCTAACTGGAGTGAGGTTGTTAGTGGAGTTCCACAGGGATCAGTACTAGGGCCTGTGCTTTTTCTAATCTATATTAATGATCTGGACTCTGGGATAGTTAGCAAACTTGTCAAATTTGCAGATGATACTAAAATAGGTGGCTCAGCAGATACAATCTCAGCAGCGCAGGCTATTCAGAGGGACTTAGATAATATTCAGTTGAGGGCGACACCTGGCAGATGAAATTCAATGTGGACAAGTGCAAGGTAATACATGCAGGTAACAAACATGTCCACTATAATTACACTATGGGAGGAATAGAACTAGATGAAGTAACGCATGAGAAAGACCTAGGAGTCTATGTGGACTCCTCACTTTCTCCATCCAAACAATGTGGGGAAGCAATAAAAAAGGCAAACATGATGCTAGGGTATATTGTCAAAAGTGTAGAATTGAGAACAAGGGCAGTGATGTTCAGACTGTACAATGCACTAGTTAGAGCTCATCTGGATACTGTGGACAGTTCTGGGCTCCACACTTCAAGAAAGATATCGCTGCTCTAGAGGCAGTTCAGAGGAGAGCAACCAGACTTATTCCAGGTCTGAAGGGAAAGTCCTACTGAGAGACTGAGGACCTGAACCTTTTCACCCTGGAACAGAGGAGACTACGTGGGGACTTGATCCAAGTCTTCAGAATCATGAAGGGCATCGACCACATCAAACCAGAGGAGCTTTTCCAGATCAGCAGGGACACACGGACCTGGGGACACAAATGGAAATTGGGCTTCAAGGCATTCAAGACAGAAAACAGGAGACACTTCTTCACACAGAGAGGCGTCACAATCTGAACAAACTCCCCAGCGATGTGGTTGAAGCTGAAAGTTTGGGAACATTTAAAAACAGACTGGATAGGATCCTTGGATCACTTAGTTATTAATGGACACCAAACAAGCATGATGTGTCAAATCGCCTCCTCTCGTTTGTAAACTTATGTATTTATGTTCTAACACAACACAACACAGCGAGTGCTGTGTC